>NW_009932336.1:0-34424 GCF_000696875.1 Nestor notabilis | reverse complement strand
GGTTTCTTCGTCCACTTCCCCCCCCCCCCCCAAAAAAAAAAAAAAAAATCTATTCATCTGGCTTGGAAAAGAGTGAGAGAAAAACAACTGATTTATTTTTAACTGAACAGTGCTTAGGCACTACCAGTTCGCCATTTTCTCCCGTAACATGAATGGTAAATTCATGAAGACACTGAAAAGTTAGAATGTTCCTTTTGTATTACCTGTATTTGTGCAAAACCTTATCAAGATCAGTGTGTATCAAGCCCTGTTGATTGATGTTCGAGTCTTGGACACTTCTGCCTAAACACCTCTATAAGAACACTGTACAAATTAAAAAAATAGAGCAGTAAAGATAACCAATTGCATTCTCTTGCCTAACAGTCCATACTGTGTGATAAAATGCCTCAGAGTTTTAGATTGACCTTGCCTTGACTTTCATACAGATATAATCTCTTTGATGTCTTTTAAAAGCAGAAAGGAAGCCATACATGGAGTGGACTTGCACATTGTTGCTGACATAATGCCCTTCATCTGAATAATTTGAAGGAGTAGGTCTTTATAGTCTCCCTACTTTTTCCCCCTTTAAGTTCTAGATACAAGGCTGGTACATTTACAAATGAAAGGCTAATCTGTTTCATGACTGAGTGTAATTAAGATGAAAGTTTACCATTCTGTGATTTGCATCTAAGGATTTTTTTTTGCCCACTTTTTTTTTTTTTTTTTTTTTTTTAAAGGTCCATATATATGTGTGTGTGTGTGCGCGCGTATATATTGTCTTGCAAGGTGACTGTTTGTGTTTTTCTTAGCTGGCTTGTGATAAGCAAGATGGAACTTGCCAGAAGAGGAACTCTTTTCCATTTTTCAAAAGTATTGTCAAAGGAAATAACATTTTCTTACCCTCTGTCCTTCAGTAGACCTCATGCAGGGGTGTTAGTACCTCCTTGTATTGGCAAGTTTGTGAAGTTGGGCATCTTACTGAGAGTTTCATAGCTTGTCATGGTGTAGGTCTCCTAAGGAGAGAACGAATGGATCCTGTGGCTCTGGCATGGTATATAGATGCCAAGTGCGAGGAATTCCTGGAATGTAGAGTTGTGCAGCACTGATAAAGTTTGCTTTGTTTCCTTAGTGACTTGACCCATTGAGAAAATGTGGTTCCCTAGGAAGCTTTAATAGCTCAAAGTTGGTATTGAATAAAGGGAAAGGCCTCGACATAATTCGGCTTGTTTACACCTGCTGCCTGAAAGATTAATTTTGTTAACCTTACTATAGAAAATATAACCCTGAGTTTTGAAACTGATTTATAGAGATCCTTCACACTTATCAGTTTGAGTAAATACACCACAGGCTTCTGCGTTCCAGCTACAGTCTTTTCATAACCTACTCTGTTTACAGTGCGGTACTTTCATTTGGGGGCAAGGAGTTTCAAGGAAAAACACCTTCTAATTAGAGTGATATAATCACTCTGCTTGCCTGCTGCGGTTTCATATGACTTCAGAAAAATAGTTGAGTGATTAATCTTTAATTTTCCCCATCATTAACTTAATACGGAAATGGGAGATAGAATGGAAAACAAACAGCAGAACTGTACAACTGAGACATTATTATGCCAAATCTTTTTGGCTTTTTCATTTGGTGAGAAATGCCATGCTGCCAACTATGTGAAATGTAGCAGCAACTGGTTAGCTCAGATAATTTGTAGAAATCCTCTAATGGGTTTGAACTTTATTGAAGCCTTTGCAGAGCGTGCTACAGAACTGCCTCCCTCTATCCCACAGTCCTCTGCACTGTTTTGGTTGGTTTTTTGGTGGGTTTTTCTCAACTGTTTTATTTGGAAGTAGGTGTTGCATGAACTAACTTCTGATATAATTCCCTTACATCCACTTTTCTATGGGAATTGAAGCCATCCCAGACCCTGTAGTGAAATACCCTTAGAAAGGGTTTGGTTCTATTTTCGTGCTGGTTGCTATCTTTAGTCACTGTGCTGATAAGCAAGCTCAGTTCTGGACCAGTGCAGTTTTTGTGGTGCACTACTCGAGTGACAGGATTGCTTTAGTCTCTTGGAGAACAAAACAAATGCAATAGTGGCAGCAAGTTGCTCTTTTCATGCATCTTTATTTTAATTCTTACCGGATGTAAAATAGGGAACATAATTCTGGAAGTGTAGTGCTTGAACAGAAAATACACCTGGCTGTTTGCCAGTGTTCCTTTGGAAGTTGTACTTTATTGCATTTGTAAATACTTACGAAAACAGTCCCGTGTACATCTGTGGGTAGCAACACAGCAACAGAAGTTGTAGTGATTTTAACTAACCTGCTTGGAGGCCTCTGCATGTTACTAATATAAAGTAAACAGCTGAGGAATGTGTATTGCTGTTGACAGTGAGCGACTGTAAACATCCTCGACTGGAAGCTGTGAAGCAGCAGATGGGGCTTTCAGTCGGATGTTTGCAGCTGCCAACTGCCACAGACGTCAAGAAATGTTTGACACCTAAAACATAGTTGTCTCTTTCAAACTTCTATTCTATTTGGTTTATCACAGACATATGAATTTAGGCCAAACTTTTCTAGGTACTGCTTAATCTCTTTTGTGATGTCTGTGTCTGAATATCTAGAAGTCATCCAGTCTCTGGTAGGAAAAAGAACAAAAATGGAATAAATCAGGGTATATTTGTAACTGCAAACTCAGTTCTAAGTTTTCAGAGTTGAGTTTCTCTGCAGCTTGCTTGGCTGTACAGGTTACTTGGTTTCATTTCTAGACTCCACTACAAAGTTTTTACAGGATTATTTCGCATATTTAACATCTCTGCAATGGTTCATTTAGAATTTGAAATCCCAGGCCTTGTAGGAAGCAATCACTTAACAGAAGTTCTGGAAATGGAGATGCACCAACTAGAACAACTTGGGGGGGGGGGGGGAAGCAAAGAAAGTATAAAAAACCTAAACATTTCCTTGAAGAGGCTCAACCCTGCAAAATGCTGGGGAGATGATGGAGATTTCATGTGGCCAGGTTCACCTCTGATGTATCGCAACATCCCAGCTGTTTGAGGTTTAGTGATCCTTCCCCTTCTCCTTTTCCTTTCATTCTCATTCCCTCCTCCCTTAAAAAAAAAAAGAGGAAGTGCTGAAAGCTGATTCATACTTTTCTGAAGTCAGTTGAGACAATTTCAGGACTCCAGTCCTGCCAACTAGTTTTATGTGCGGGTGGACCCCTGTGCTTAAATATGACCTCAGGACACAGAGAACAGGTTGTGTGATTGGGATGGTATTTAACGATGATTGCTATCATACCAGACAAAGAGCAGCAAGGTTGTAGCACATAACTGATTTAAGCTGATACTGAAAGCGCTAGTGTATTCACACATGAGAGGAGATAACACATCTTGTTGGTACGTAAGTTAAATATCTACATTTTTGGTAAAGCGGGTTTTGTTATTAGCTTGTTTTTTCTTGTCACCAGTATTCTTACTTCTCAAATATGTATGCATGTTCATATAAAAGTGTGAGTGGTCATAATCTAAACATTAATCTGTTCCCTAACATTTCATATAAGATACAGGTAGCCTAAAGACTCTTCAGAGTTTCTGACTTGACTTTATTTTTTAAAGGAGCTAATGTCCTTGCCAGAGTCTTATAAAACATTACTGACATGAAAGTAGCTAAAGCAGTATCTGCCATATCAAGAAAGCATGCTCTGTATTTGAGGAAACTTCATTAATCAATGCTTTGCAAGTAGTTTTTGGTGTAGATTTGTATACTTGCCACAGAGTCAGTTTATATTGTATTTCAGTAGTGCTAGAAGGCTTCTGTTAGGATTAGCTCTGTATGTCATCTTGCACACTTCACTCTCTATAGTAAGATATGAGCTCTCCCAACAAGGAGATTCTGATTCAAGACCAGTGGCATCAAAGTGAGTTCCAGATGATGTGGGCAGGGGACAAATGGCAAGAGTGAGAGAAAAACCAGGGGAGCAGAGGGATGAGTTTAGGAGTAAATGTCTGTGTGCATGTAGGTAGCTTGGAGTTGTTTGCTTGATTAAAATGCAGGTAGATGGAAGACATACCATCTTAGGCAGTTGTTTGTCTGGCTATAAATATCTTGAAAGATGATGGGTTTTGGATGGTATGTGGATTTGAAGTCAGGACAGGCACTGCTGAAGCTGTGGTTTAGGTTGATCTTTTTTTCTCAGTACATCAGAGGGAGCAGGTGAAGTGGTCAGAGATTTCTGAAAGCCTTTTCTTACAAATGTAAGAAACTGAAAAGCTTGTAGTGAACTTGGAAGAAGAAGAGTCAATATGAATACAACGTTTGGCTTAAAAGTATTGCAAAACTTGACAATGTCCTGACCAAGTTCAGGGCCAAGGTAGATGTCAGAGGTAGGGCTCCACATTCATTGTAGAAGTAGCCGAATTTTCCATGAGTATCTATAGCAAAAGAGAAAGGGGAACTGCTGACAACTGTCAGGCTATATTTGTGAATGATAGAGGTAAGTGTTACTGTTGGCAAAGGAGGACAGTAATGAAGAGAGCTGTGGTTCAACAAGTTACAAATTTTTAGGTGAATGCTTCTGCAACCTTTCTGGGCTTAAAAATGGTTTTTATTGACTACCCAGAGAACTTCGTAAGTGACCTTGTAATGAAATTCATGGAACTTGGATGCACTTAAGCACCATCTAGGCAGAGGATTCTTGACATAATCTTATCTGGAAAGCTTCACTATGTTTCTGAAGGAGAGGATTGAGCAATAGGAGAGGACTTGCATGGGCAGAGTATTTAATATCAAAAGCATTAAGTACCTCCTGTGAAGATTTACATATTGATAATGTTTGTACTTTGGCAGGAAATTCTTTCAATACCCATTCTATTACTCTTCTTCCTGAATTACGTACTGTCTGAAAGTTCAGTGTGTTTCCTCTTGGAAAATGTAGTAGTATGTTGGGACTGTTTTCTTCAGTGTCTAATCTCAATTCATGCACATGAGGAGTTTTCTTCCAGAAAAAAAGCTTCAGACACATAACCTGCTCTTCTGCCAGCTACCTCTGGAAACTTTCTAGGGCTAAACTTAAGAAGAATGTTAAAGCAGTGGTCCTTACATTGTGTCTGTGGTGGAAGCTGGCTGCTAGCTCTGAGTTACCCTAAATGCTGGTGTATGTTGTCTTACCTGGTAGTTGTTGAGGTCACAGTCTCTCTTGGAAGTCAGGGTCCTGCTTTCAGGCCCTGGCTTCCAGATTTAGGTAGGTCAAGTCGAGCTCTCTTCACCCCTGCACTAAATCAATGAACATATTCTTTGAAAACCTGCTTCCGTTCCTGGCCCTACTTGAAAGGGAAGAGCAGTTCTTGGATTAGAGGTCCTGGTTTTGACTCTGCAGAAATTGTGTCTGCTGGCCAGGAAGGAAGAAAGGAAAAAGGAAAAGTCAACCAGTGCTACTTAACCATGCATGCTGTTTATGGAAATCATCTTTAAAAGGACGGGGCAGCTGTTGGAAAAGGCACAATCCATCTGCCTACATATGCACTTGTTATGAAGAGAATACAGTTGATGATGTGAATGGAAAGCTTTCAGTTCTGAGCTGCTGTTCCTACTCAAGCCACACTCAAAACCATAAATTGTTCAGATATGCGCTTTAACTCTTTGCTTGAAAAGTGTCAGTGTTTAATAGCCACGCTTCTTGGAGTTTTCTTTCTTAATGATATGTGAAATAGGTGTTACACAATGTGCTTGTTTTGTTTAAAAACACAGTAAAAGAAGATGAACTAACCTCGTAGCTCTGTAACAAATCTGAATGGCAAAGGATGATTATTTTGAATTGAATTGGGCATAAACTTTTTTCCCTTTAAGCAGTAATTTATAGACCAAGATGCATGAAATCACTTCTCTTTTTTCTTTTTTCTTTTTTTTTTTTGTAGCGATATATACAGACTGTTCCGTTTTTGGGGTGGTTTTTTTTTTTTTCTTAAAGCTTCAAACAGTTATTATGAAAGAAATAAACGAGCAAAGGATATGAGAAGGAAGCCACGTGCCGTGCAGTGACATAGTGTTTTTCCAGATGATGGCTTGAGGCATCTTTTTAGCTGTGGATGTAAGTGTAGCTGCTTTTACTTAACAATACTTCTCTTGATTTAGTATGGATAGCCAGCATTTTGCTCCGATTCAGACTTCCTCTCATTGGCACTTGATTTTTGTTATGAGTAAATTGGATACGTTTTCAGTAACTTTGTCTTGTGTTGCTGAAGATTTTTTTTTTTCCTCCCTCCCTTCCCTTGTATGCTCTTCGATTAAATACATACCTCTTTTGATAATGCAGAGCATAGAAAATTAACTCCTCCTACAGCAATGCAAGAATATCAGCGCTCAGAGGACTCTTCTGGGCATCCAGGTGTATTTTGGTCAATAGCTAGTCTTTCAGCGTCTGCCTAGAGGAGCTCTGCGCTGTTCTGTCCTCTTCATTACACTCCTTTGTTTGTTTTTATTCTTGTCTTGTGTAAGGGTAAATGATTTGCATTTATCACCCCAGGATGCTATGCAGAGACTTCTTGCCTCTGCCTTCACCAGATCACTCATCTCTTTGCCTTCCCCTGACTCACCTTTATTCACTAGATGCAATTTAAACTGCTTGCTTTTGTCTTCAAGGCCATCACACTCTATACATCTATTAACTTCTACATCCAGCTGTCCTGTAATGCTGTTCTCCATTACTGGCTCAAACTTTTTCTCTCTTTTTCAAACTTCTCATACTTTGGTGTTTGATTTCAGAAAAAGAAAAAAAGCAAATCAGTCAACAACCTTTCTAACTACTTCGTCGTAATAAAAGCTTTGGGAAGAGTTAGTGCACTTTTCTGAAGGCCACAGGCTGTTAAGAGATCTTCTTACAATAATGTTTATAGTACTTTTTTGTTCCTTTGCTGTCATCACCTTCCGTATACTTTGAGAGTAGGATTAATATTTTCTTACTGCAGTGTTGACTTTGCAGAGTTGATAGCTGCATTTCTGATGTGTGTGCTCCTGTTTCTGTGGAAACTGTCATATTTATCCTGTGCAGAATGGCGAAAACATTTTACTTCCTCCAAAAAGGTTTTCACCATTCTGCATTGTGATAAATATATCCTTTAAGTTGTTGTATATATAGTTGTATATGTATATATGCTTGAAACTAATTCTGTTAAGAAATTCTACTGTACGAGGCTGATACACTGTCTTGTATTGTGTGTGTGTGTACATATGTGCGTACACACCCACATGCATACATGTATCGGGGAAGAATAAGAAAGAGGCAAAGGAGGCTGTGCAGATGGCTTGGTTATTTCCACCCATTGCCTAGATGTGCATACTGAGCAGAGTAAACCAGCCTTGTGATGTAGAATTTCATAGAGTTAGTTTCAAGCGCTCTAGCTGTGTTTTATTTGTGACATTATTCCATTAATGTTCTTGAATATTACTCATTTTTAAAAAAAAAAAAAAGCAACTGTTTACATTAAGAACAAATGCTGCTGTTCCTTTAGAGCGAGGATCTTCTTAGTGTGTCAGCAATTTAACGTATGGAGGCTAGAACGAGCTGTGAAGTTCCTCTATTTTGATTGCTGAAAGCCACGTAACCTTAAAGCTTTTCCGCATATCTGATGTGATTATGGCATTCATAGCAGTGATTAATTCTAAAGCTATAAATGGTCGTCATCAACATCCTGAAATGTTTTCAAAACATATGGAGGGGGGTTTAACAGCTTAAATTAAACAGTGGTGAAATAATGGAAAGCCTATGTGAGACACTCTTACAACAGTACTTACTATCTATCTCCTTGAAACTATACCTGCTATGAGGCGGTTTGGTCTTTTGTACGAATAGTGGTGTCCCTTGAGACACTCCAGCTAGTAACTGGAGTTTCTATGTAACGTATGGTAAGCAATGAAGGGAAAGAAACTAGCTTAGGTCTTGGACTTGCAGGGCAAGACCCAACTATGAGCAGTGGGGAAAATAGTATAAAGCAACACTGTAGTGGCTCTCCAGGGTTGTCATAATCTCCTGTCTATAAAACCATGCTAAGCCTTCTCCAGTTCTTCTCTAAGAAGTTTGTATGTACAGCAGCATATTCACAAATACTTCAAAGGCAAAGGTCAGACCCCTTTGAAATGGCTGTCTATATTCTGCAGAGCTTGTTAGATGAGGCCCAGGGCTGTGAACCTGCAGATGTACAGCTCTGACCATAGGTGACCCTGGGAATGGTATAGCAGCCATTTGGCAGGTCACATAAATACAGGTGTCTGTGAATCAGCTAAGTACCTCAAAAATGGTTACTTGATTATTTTCTGAGCAATTAAGCTTCTTCACAAAGAAACAAATAGGAATTGACATTCTGAAAGTAAGTACGGTGTTTTCTTGAGGTGGAAAAAAAGACTAGAAATGTGTGTTCTCTGTCCCACAGTGGGTTTGTGTGGTTATCATTACCTTAGAATACTCTGTGAGGATCTAACTGTGCATAAAAGTTGGTAGGAAATACCTCTGAAAAGGATTTGTGTTGCTGAACTAACCACAGCTGTGCTGTTGTTAAAACAGTCCAGCTCAGACATATTTAGGCTTAGTTTAATGAAGAAGAAGTTATTTTACAGGACAATTTATGTGATTTATTTTAGATATGTATTTAGGAATGGGATGACTTATCCCCAGTTGCCCTGCTTATTTCTCTCCTTTATCTTCAAAGACAGTGTAGGGTAACTAGCTCAGCTGTGGGTATCTTGGCTTACAGAAGTCCGTATGTGGCCAGATGAATACAGTCTTTTCCTATCAAAGGGGGAAATTCAAAAGGTAGAAAGCTTTTGAACAACATAAGGTGAAAGATGAAATACGAACAGAACAAGCAGAGCACTTTGGAATGGCTAACAAAAATATTACTAGTTGTGGAAGAATCCACAATCAAGAGAGATAGATAAAATGTCTGAGAATAGAGGTGGAAATGGCTCTTAAAAATACTCTTCCCCTTCTTCCTGCTGCCAGAAATCCCTAAATAGATGGTTGTCAGCTTTTATTCCATTAATATAAATTAGCAGATAATGAAGTAATGTATAAAAAGAAAATTACATGGATGGAGGGAGGGCAGCTGGACAGACAGAGAAAGAAAGGTATTTTTATTAGGAACAAAAGTAACTCCAATGTTGATGCTCTGTGACCAGGTAGAAATCAAAGTCATAGAACAGTGCCTAAAGACAACAATACTCAGTAGATTTGTCAGGTATGTGGTTAAAAAGCTAGATTTTAGTCAGATACGAATGTTGATGGCATTCTTTCCACTTTAGCAAGCCAGGAGGATGTTTAGCAACAGCTGCTAAAATACAACATAACTTAGAAGATGCCAGTAACTTGCATCAAGGAATTAGAGGAGTAATGAGAATAATTCTTTGGACTGCTAATCTAAAATTAGAGTACTGTAGTTTACAGATACAAACTAAATCGTGCCAGGGTTTAACTGGGTGAGTACAGTGTACGACTGCTTATAGTCTGACAGCTTGACATGATTTGGACAGAAGTAATGAAACAGGACTTAGACCAAAGTACGTAACTGGAGTAAATCATACTGAGAAATGGACCTCATTGACTCTGTAATCTTTTTATTTCATTTCATGTTAAATAAGGCACATTAGTGCCTCACTGGAAAAGCCTCGTACAAACAGTAGTCTTTATGATGTATTTCAGGATATTGGATTTGGCAACCCAAATATCCTGATTGGAAACAATTGAAATAGTAAGAAGTCTAGATATGGTGTATCAGAGGGATTAAAAATGGGTGAACAGATTTAAAACTATACTTATTGATGAAGAATTGTTGTTGAGTGGTGTGTTTCCCTGAGGTGGAGGGAGGTCGGCATTAGTCTTATCTTGATTTTTATTTTTTGTTGTTGTTGGTTAGAGGAAATCAGAATTATTCCTTTCAGTTTACAAGTGAGTTAAATGTTGGAAAGGTATAATGAAGATGGGAACAGGTCATACAGCAGTGTACTTGGTATCTCTTAGGAAGCGAGTTGGTACCGTTTGTCTTGAAACCAAAATATATATATCTATATGCATTTAGAAACCAGAAATGTAGGATCTGCTTATACTTGATCTTTCTGTTTGTGAAAAATGAGTTGTAGGTGCCTGCTCGATCATGGATTGAAGGAGTTGCAAGAATATCTGCTTTTAAAAGGCAAAAGAAAGAATTCTATGAAATGCTATGCCTCCAGGATGAATTTATATTATAATAGTGAGGAGCTAGAAAATGACACTGTGTAAGCCTGCGTGGTATTTTGTACTTTTCTCTAGCAGTATGTGCTTCAAGTGTAGTTGGACCATGACGATGACTCAGTGCGTAGCTTCTGTGTTGGAAAAGTGAAGGCAAGGTTGCTGGCCTGTTGCAAGATAGTGGGCAGTGTTAGAAGATAAGGGGTAGAGGGAGGCATGAAGAAGGAATGTCTTGCTCAGCAAAAAAAAAAAAAAGGAAAATGAGAAGAAGCAAGCCAGTAAAGTTGAAAATGTGGAATGGACAAACATGGGAAAAACTGTACCAGAATCTCGGAAACAAGCTCTGCAGAGAATGCTTTTGGAATACTTTGATTTTTTTTTTTTTCACTCCAGGTTTTGAGTTGAGCCGTTGAGCATGGCTCTGTCAGGCGAAATATGTCAGTAGTGTACCTCCGACGCATCAGATCAAATCATTCCTGCATGCCCCAGTGACAGGGTGTAAGCAGAGCACTGACCAGCCCTCTGGGGAGTTAAGGGGGGGGTTGGGGCAACAGGACAACAGCATGCAAGGGATCAGCCTTTAACTAAAGGTATCCTAAAGGGCTGTAACTTTGATTTTTAGAGAGAGAGGCTGGATGCTTAATGTCTTCTGAAAGCTGGGCCTTTAGGATTTATCTCCATGCAGTCAGCAAAGAATGCTGTTCTTGTCATAAAAGGTAGTTGTTCTGGTTTGACTCCTAAAGAGATCTTCAGGGTCGTTTTATGGCTTGTGTTGGATGGTATTTCTGAAAGGACTAGAGCTTGGCTGTAAAAGATAACATTTTTTGTGTCATTTGAGAGTTCAGAGAGTTCTCTGGTCTCAGACCTGAAGTAGCTGAGCTATGGGTTACTTATAACACTTCAGTACATCACCACTACGAGCTGAGGTTAATAGATCAAATTCCTAAGTTAGTCAGTCTCTGATTCATCTTTTAAGTGTCGTTCCAGGTCTTCAAAGTAAGCCAAATTGTCTACAGCAACAAATGTTTCTACTTCCACAAGCGTACTGAACAAGTAAATAAGTCCAGCAACATCCAAATGCAGTCTGGCAAGCCAGAATACTGCTGGAAATACTTGCCAAAATTATCTTGGCAAAAGCTTTTCTCTGTTTTCAGTAGATTTGGAATAAAATCAGACAAGATCTCAGCTCTCTTTCCATGGGAACCTTGTGACTCTCTTAAATATTCCTACTATTGGGTGGGTTGTGTGTAATGAATATAGCTATAGAAGCACTGGATCAGGATGGTTTCTTTGCAGTGTCCCTCGTCTCTGAGCTGTGAGAACTGGGTTATAGCTATGTTAGTGGAATCATTCAGATGCTTGTTAAATAAATGGGAAAGGGGAACCATGTGTGCTTGTAAACGTTACAGTGAAGGGACAATACTTTATCCAGTGTGTCAAAGATAATAGTTGTTCTGTCCAAGTCTGGCCTCGGTGAAGGTCTGATTTCTCGAGACAGAAACACAGTCAGGAGGGCTTTTGGGTTAGGAGATTAATGGTCTTCTCTTGGAAACAAATCCCAGAAGATGGAAGTATCACAGAATAATGGAAAAATGCCTATGCTAATACCATCCACTGTATTTTTTGTTTGGTTGTATTTTTTGGTATTTTTTTTCTCCTTCAAATTTCTGGTGCTAATAGTAGCATAAATACAGATTTGATGCTACTGTTTCAGTTTAGGCTGTTCACATTAGTTAAGCTTTTCAGGTATATGTGACAGTGTAGAAAAATTATTTATACACTTTGTTCAAACAGTAAGCAGGTAAAGAAAGAGAAATAGGTGATGGTAAACAACAGCATTGGGGAAAGGGGATGAATAAATGTCAGTCCTGAGAGCAAGAAAACTACCATGGAATTTGAAAGCACTCATAGGTTTTGTTTTCTCTCCTATTTATTTTTCAGTTTTGTATTCCTGACCTAACAGAGTAGAATATTCAGACTGTAGGAAGATGCTGGTGTGGCCAGTGATGTTGCCTAAGATGGATGTTTGAAGCAATTTAGATGTCAAAAACTAGACAGCATCTCCCTCTGGAGGTCTTTAAAGGCATTTCTGTCTGTGCAGGGAACTTTGTACTTGTTTTAGGAAGACTGCATCATTAAATTCCTAAACCTCGGAATTATCCTGGATACTCCAGTCACTTCTGCCTCACCCAGCATGTTCAGTAAAACCACAATACATGGCAGAACTAGACTGGTCACTGACTGAATGGGAGAACTAACCTATTCTGTATGAGTGGGTTTTATGTACCATATAAAGAAAGTTGTTTAAGGCAGTTCGTGCAGACAGGTTACATGTAAGACTTTGGCTAAAAGGTTCTAGTCTTATCTTCTGACAAGTGAGTAATGGATCTGGGGAAGAAATTACATTTAGCTGCTTCTTTAGAATATGGAACCCTAAAGAAGTGAGTACAAAGGTCAAGTCTCTTACATAGCACCAAAATCCCAAGAATGAATTGCCTTAGACTATTCTATGAGTGGTAGCTATTTTCTTGTCAAATGATGAAAGAATAAAGGATGTATTCTGTTCATGACTGATAAAAACCATTTACATGTTATACTTCTGCACTCTCTCTTCATAGCCAGTGACAGTTTAGCTGGTAGAGGCAGTGGGGCCTGAATAGCAGCTTTCTGGCTGCCTGCCTAAACCTAGTGCCAATTGACATCTCTAAATCATTGCACAATCTAAATCTGAAAATTATATAATACTGATGAATACAACCTGGGACCTGCAGGGTTTACAACAGAGGCAACGAGAAGTGAGGTGGAACTCCGGGATGCTTAAACTGACAGCAGATATCTATGTTGAGGTACCTGAACTACACCCAAAGTGTCCTCTGTAGGCTAAACGGAATCTTTCTGTAGGCTTCTTTGACTGTAGGGGAAGTTCATGTGTCTTTATATGGTTGACGTGTCTTGTTGAGAGTTGAATCCTACCCTAAACATCTTTGTCTTACTCTTCTTGAATCTGTAAATAGTATACCTGTTCAGATAAAACCTGTGTGAGAACTTCTTAGAAGAATCAGGATTTCATCTGAGAATGTTGAAACAGCATGGTTTTGGTTTTTTGGTGTTTTGTTTTTTTTTTTTTTTTAATAGGTCCGTGTGCATTGTGGTGAAATGTTCACAGTGTTCAAAGATAATTTGGTGTTTCATACCCAGACTAAGTCTCTTTTCCCTTGAGTAAGTCTCTCAGGATTTAGTATGGCTTTTGCTCTTTTTGAAACTATATTGTCCCTCCTGTCTGTTGTCTGATTCACGTGGATGTTTTTCTCTAGATCTATGCAGAAGACGTGGGAGCTCTGTAAAGTTACTAACACTGTTTGTCTTCTACCATCTGACAGTGTAAAGACAGGAAGCTAAAGAGTTTCAATTTCAAGATGGATCAAGTGGAGCATATTGGAAACCTGTAAACAAGAAGTCTGATCTCCCCTCTTTTTTCCCTTTAAGTCTGCACCATAGCAACTATCTACACAGAAGGATTTCATGTCTTGTATGAGGAAATCTGTAGAGAAGCCTTGTTGTTCTTCTATTCATTTCTATCACAAAGATATATTAGACGAACATATCTGGTGTTGTCTTGGAAAGTTGGGTGTTTCATTCCTGGGAGGAACTGATTGTAGATACTGGCTTTGTTAAAAGATCTTACTTTTCTGTTACACTTCCTTCCATGTCAGTGTGCCAAGTTGGGAATCCAATTGTAAAAGAACTGTGAACTCACACTGGAAAATAACATCTACGTTTTCTAATCTGAGCATTTCTTCTCCTTAACAGGAAGATCTGCAGGTTTTCCATGTGTTAGTTAAACGGAATGAAATTGGCAGCTTTAGAAAAAGAACGTGTTTCAGTACAGAGTTTGAATAATTAAGATTTGGAATTGAACACATTTTCGCCTTGGGCATTTTGCAGTTGCTGCTTATGACGACAGTGTTATATCGGAATGATTTGAATCTTTTGTCAGTATCGCCAATTTAAAAGTGGTTTAGCCCTTATGCTGCTGAGTGGAGGTATGTTAAGGGGAAGAAAGGGCAACTGTTTTTCATTACGACACAGACAAAAAGCTTCAAGCATAAACTAAAGGTATGGAAAGCATCTTCCTCACAGTAGTGTCAGCTGGACCTGGTTCTAAGCCTGTCTACTACTTTTCTGTGGTTATATGTGTGGGTTTTTTTCCCCTAACAACTGACTGATGTTTGTGAATATGCTTGCAGTGGGGCTAAAGCTGACACATTCCTGCCTCATTACTCACCTTGAGGTGCACAATGGTCTGCCTTGTAGACAGTAAGCACTTAAGAACACAACTTCTCTTGACTGAGTGTAGTCATTCATTGTACTTAAAATAGATTTAAAATGTTTCAAGGAAGGGTATTGGTTCTTTAAGTCCCTCAAATATCTGGCAGTTGCTTCCTGATGTCTTGGGACATGAGTGGTTGGACTTGGTCATATCATTGTCAGTGTTCCTCTTGCAGAGAAGTTTTCTAAACTGGTGGCAGACTACACTTGGTAGATGTATTGAGCTACAAGATTGTGTTATATGCAGATACATGTTCTCCTCCATGAAAGCTGTAGAACAAGCAGACACTCAGAACTGCATCTCTACAGTGTCTGATGGTTTAGGTACTGGTGAGGTATCTTTGTTCCTAGAGATTTAGTAGCTCCTTGTAAAACTTGTACAGTTCAACTTCTGATGTATGGATATGGCATTTTTGCTTTATAAGTCAGGCATTTTTAACTTTCTAAAGATGTTTCTGGGGCTGTAGCGAATCTGGTCTGTCGTGTGAAGCATGTGTGTGGAAACAGCATGTGCTAAAATTGCATCATGAACTAAATCAGGATTGTGACATACATCATATATTGAGAAATAGTTTGCATTGAATTAAAGTTGCTTACTGAAAAGGATGTTTGAAAGTGTAAATCTTCTAGCGTTCATTGTAAGCAATAAATCGTCTCTCTGATTTGATTGCATTTTGCTTTATATTGCTAATATTCTGCTTTAATTTGCTGGACTTGATTTGCTGGAACCAGTTTCCTCCTCCTAAGAGAGAACTATCAGCTGATGGGACGAAAGATTCTTTGAGCTGACCAAAAAAGTAACTAATGAACCTTGAATGCAGTAATACCTATAGACTAGGATATGTTTTTCTTCTGTGATTTGTGTCAGATCTCATTTTAAGTTTCCAGTGACTTTAAACTTAATAAAACATTTGCATCTTAGAAAATGAGGTGTATGCTTCCTAATCCAGGCATTTAAGAACATTGCAGTAAATTCTGCTGCAGAAATTTGTGTCAGCACTCTACCTTTCTGAAGAATCTGAAGACGTATGATGTAAAACTGAACATCATTCAATCTTCACTTCCAGGTGTTTATCATTTCAGAATGAAATGTTTTAAAAATTAAAATCTGAACCCAGCTTAATTTTTAATTTCCTCCTTGGTTCCTGTTTTAGCATCTCTCAGCATTACTGTCATGTTGGCAGGAGGTGTCATGTTGCTGGGCTCTCGAGAACAAAGTTTCCTGGCACTGGCATGAACAGCACTGGGACAGATTTTTTGTTATGAAGAGGGTGTATATGTTACCATGCTGCTTAAATTTGTTTTTTGGCCTCTGCTGAAGTGGCTAATGGTGACGACACAATCTTTTCTCATACTGTCCTGCAGTAGCTTCAGTGCAGCTTGTGCAGCCCACCGGAGCTGTGAACTGGCAGATATCAGTCACTGCAACTTTGAAGAGAGAGTAGGGTATTTCTAGCTAGGAATGTAAGTCAGAATAGAAGAGAATGTAGACATCATGGCTTTTTCATCTCATCACAAGGCACTCTGGTTATTTTGCATATCCTCCTAAGAAAGAGCTTGTGTGCCACTTGCCATCAGCCCTCTCTTGGGATTTATGTTTAGTGCGGAAGGTAAAATAGGGATGTTGCTGAACCCTGCCTAACACGGCGGTTCTTCAGATAAGACCCATAGAATTGCAGCACTGGTCAAAAATATCTACAGAAAGGAAGTACCAGAGCTGCTTACATCCCTTTCTTCTCCCTTTAATACTTGGCAGGCTTTCACTTAGCTTGGTCAGGAAGTTAATATGGGGTGGTAGCTGGAGAGGTCACTTGCATCGAGCAATCTGAAATACTAGCTGCCTGCTTTCATCTCTAGCCAGGAAGGGCACAGGCAGAACTGTAAGTGGTTGCTTGATTATTATTTTTTTCTAATTATTTTTTTCATGTGCTGCTTCTAAGATTTTCTGGTGTTGTAAGGCTTTGGAAAGAAAATGAAGCCTCTGTTCACTGTCTGATGATTGGGTCTAGACGGGTTTTCTTGCAGATTACTTTTTGTGAGAAGTAGCCTGTTAATTGTTGTATCAGAAAGCAGCTCTGGAGGTGAGTGGCACCATTCCAGGTCAGCACAATGATTCACAGCCCTGAGCAGGGCAACAGGATGCGATTTAGCAGCCCCAATGGGGGAGGAGGCATGGAAACTTTTTAAAATATTATTTCCATTGCCAGGCCATTTACTTAGGAAAATACTTATGCTGGAGCCTGTCTCTGCCCTTATCTTCTGCTGCTGACCCTCGAGTTTCTTCCTTCCTGCTTCTCAGATGGAGCTTGGATATCCATGTTGCCTCTGACTAATGCTTCTTTGCCTCTGCTTCCTACCAGCTGTGTCTGTCATAGTCATCAGCGGGTTGTAGGGCTGCAAGTGAGGTAGAAACAAGACAAAAAAGTGATGCATTTTTTTTCCTTGTGCCTTCTTGTCTTGTCTTACACATTGACCATAAGATGTTACAAGTTTAATTCGGAGGCAAAATGCATGTTGAGAGCAGCTTTCTGCTTCATTTCTGTGTTAGTAACTGAGTGATTGAAAACACTTCAATTACCAGTTGGGCAGGGTTTTCCAAAAGTTATAATTCTCATGAACTTTGTGGAACTTAGTGTTTATATTTATATATCCTACTCTTGGATTATAGTTGTCTGTATTTATTTGTATAAGTATGGGGTACAGCATGTACTATTTTGATGTACTATTTCTGATGATCACTGTATTGTTCCACTTCCTTAAAATAAATAAAATAAAAATAGACTAATACTTAGCAGCATGCTAAATGGTGAAAGGTTGATGATAATTAAATAGGGTTGTCAAAGTGCATGTATTAAGAATTACAGATGATGCAGAACCTTTGTAAATACTTCAGCTACTCCTGCCTTTACACTACCCAAACTTTGTGAAAATAACAAAAACAAAAAAAGTGTTCATTTTTTATATTTATTGCTTTATTTTATATTGGCACTACTTGGGCCCCACATTTGTACATGTATAAATTACAAGGCAGCAAGAGGAGAGGTGGGGATGGAAATATAGAACTGTTGCTAAATTGGTACCTTTCAGTTCCTTTGTTCAGCATAAGATTTACTTTAACCACAGTAAAATAGATGTGGTTTTTAAAGATGCCAATGTATAAAATAACTAAAAAAAACCCCCAAAACAACCCAAAAAAAACCCCCACCCCCTCCCCCCCAACATTTTATGAGGAGGAAAAAAAAGGGGGGTGGGAGGGGGACAGAAAAACCAAACCTTCTTTTTCTTTTTTGTTTGTTCCTCCCCCCCCTTTTTTTTTCTTTTTGTTTTGTTTTGTTTCTTCAGACTATTTTTGTTCCAAAGTGTCCAAAACTTTCGTATTGGTGACATTGCTGTTTCTGTAAACACTGTCCATGGACTGGCTCCGGGACTCTGTTTGTTCAGAGCATGAGTTGGGAGACTCCCTTCCAACGGAGGAAATGGTCTGATGTGTTAAGGTCTCGCTGGAGATTGTTCACATCCACAGAAGCTATATCCTCTGCAGGAAAACAGAGCTTGGATCTGTGCCACAGTGTGTCCATGATGTTAACGAGTGGGAGAAGCTGTGTGTTCGTTGCCTGCTTCAGCAGTAATCTGCTAATTCAGGGAAGGGGTGAGAAAACAAAGTAGATTTTGATGAAATTTAAATGCGATACTTAATCCTGTTAGCATATAGAGGGAAGAGCTTTGTGTTGCATGGAGGGGAGGGAGAGGAGCTATTGAATTTACCTGAAATCTATGCATCAGGAAGAACCAGATCAAATGGGATCTGGATCCATGCCTTGTTTCATATACATCACCTTTGCCAAACAGAAACCTCAGCTGAATTTCTGTAGAACTGAAGCCCTGCTTGTTTTCATTCTGCAGCAACTGTTGTTTAATACAGATGAGCAACTTGATCTTCTTGGGTTGCTTACATACCATGGTGATGAGCCTCACTGAAATACTAATAAGTTTTAAGTTTACTGCCTATTTAGGACAAAAGAAAGTATGTTCAGGTGAGTTTTGTTACTACCTTTATGTTCAAGTCATGAGTTTAAATCCTTCTTCAGTTTTGGTGTTCCTGCTTCAAGTAATACCTATTGCTGCTCTCCATTTTTTATTTTTTATTTTTTATTTTTTTGTGTTGCTAATTTGGCAGTCTGAGCCTAAACTGGGTTAAATGACTTTATAAGTTGGGAGTCAGGTGTTCAGTGTGACTGTAGCACACAGTGATGCACCGTGGTTTCTGTGAAATCACTTGGTGTAGTTCCGGATTGCAGTGGTTAGATACCTTGCAGGAAGAGCATGGGGCAAGGCAGCGCTGGTGGGGCTAGTATGCCAGTAACACCAGTTTGTTGCTTAAACCTTTTTTTGTAGGCAGTGTGAAGAGGAGAGGAGGAAGGAGGACTGTGAGGGAGGCTATGGAGTTGGAAATTGCATTTCTGTTAAGACACAGTGTAGAGGAAAGCACAGATGAGGCTTACTAGAAACTAACATGGAGAACAGAGGCTGAAGATGGCACGATAACCGGAGCTGGAGAAGATGGTTTAATGGGGGGACAGATGATTGTAAACTCTCATAGGCCTAGACCATGATAGCAGCTGCTGTTTGACTCAACTGAAAAGGGGTAGCCATAAGAGAATGTAAAGGGAAGATTTCATAGACTGTTCTTTCTGGCAGTAGTTTTCTAAATGCGTTACAGTCACAGAAAGTTTTTTGCCTTCATTGGGGAGCGTTGTGTAAAACGGTATCTGGAAGAGGAGGAGTCACTGGATGGGACAGACATCTAAAGATCAATTCAAAGGGCTGCAATTTAGATTTTATGCATAAAGAATCTGCAGGACTGAGTGCTGGTTCTGTGTTGCACGTATTAACAATGTGCTTGAGTTGGCAAGCATGTTTTTCATACACTAATGGAGAGATGAAGAAAGATTTTGTATGTGCCACTGGATGCAGATTTGGATTAAATGCAGTTTTCTGGACCATCCGACAGCTTTTCTTAATTGCCAGAGCAACAGATGTCCAGAAGATCTTTTCAGGATCTCCACTTTAAAAACAAATGGGGAGGATCTTCTGATAGGGAAGGGGCGCGGCAGGGGAGGGCAGAGGAAATAGCTGAATAAGAGAGCTAGGTCTTGACTGTCACAGGAAAGGTGACTGACATCTCAAAATGCACAGGGATGGAATAGTGCAAATATCTTTGGACTTTGGCAAGAACACTGTTAGCTAAGTTAACCTGAAGAAGGTCCAGGATGGAAATAGAAAAGTGAAACTTGAGGCAACTTCTGTGCTTAGAGATTAAATGAAAATTTGGGCAGTGAATAAAGAAGTGAGTAGACTGAAGGATCTAAGAGAAAATAGCTGAAGAATGGAAATTCCCTAATAATGCATACTTTTCAGTAAAACTTATTTGTAAGTCTTTAAAAGGGGTATCATTAAAACAAATGAACCAACAGAACTATTTTAACGTGGTTATAGTAATAACCATAAGCACTGACAATAGGAAATGCTTCCTGCATTGCTTAATTCTTGCTCCGTGAATTTAATAGCACTCTTAAACCAACAGCGGAAAGAAAAATTGACCATACAAGTCTTTCAGGTGTTGTGCCAAACCTCATTCCTATTTGTCTACGTAAAAATGACAACGCTTCGGGTTGGCAAATTAACTTTTGAAAAAGCATCTTTATCTAGAACCTCTTTTCAGTAGAGGAAGAGCAGTGCATCCACCATACTCCATCTGCTCAGTCATGCAAATACTGCCTTGTAACTCTTGAAATGCCATCCCCTATTGAAGTCTCACAGCTTGAATGCCACTTGCCACAGTTCATTCAGCAGCAGAACTAGCTGCTTGGTGAGTGTAGAGAAGATGTTAGAAGCTAGCTGAATATAGTTTAGGTAATTTCCAGAAGGATGCAAAACCCCTTGGATGCCCAAGGGTGAACTTCTAAAGATTTTAGGAAGTGGAGTTGTGCTAAATAGTAACTGCCTGTAAGCGCCTTTCTACTCAAATTTTTGTTGCTGATGTGCAATCTCAGGTAAGTTTTAAGTGTATCTTTGCAGTTTTGCTCCCGCAGAAGCTGAAGTTCTTTATCTTCTTAAAACTTTGATTTGAAAGGAATTGGATTTCCTGGGGAAAAGGGGACATCTTCTTTTCTATTATTCTGGCATAGCATGCAAGCTGGCTGTTGATGCTAGTAATGTTATTGAGATGTCCTGAAGAGAGAGTGCCTGCAATAGTACTTGTCATGTGGGAATAGCAAACGCAGACTGAGCAAGTGGCACGTGGAAAACTGAGGGAGTTTGGGTTGGTTTCTGCGTGTTTTGGATGTACAAGAAGTGGGGGAAAAATGACTTGCAGAAGAGCTGTTGTAGAAACAAGCGTTTACCTGTAGAGAATTGAAGGAGAAACGAAACTATGAGCCTCAAGGGTCTTCATTACAGTTAGAGCCAAGAGTCATGAATTAAAAATGCCAGTTTAGAGTGCACATAAATTACCTCTTGTTTTAACCTGACAAAGACTTGCAGTTGTATGGAACAAAATAGGAATTGTGCAAAGGTTTTCTGATGAAACTTAAAAGCAAGGTGAAACATGCTTGTAGGTTTTATGTTTAATTAAGCACTTAGGTTTGCAACAAAACTTCCCTTCATGTAGCTCTCCTGAATTGGAGGGAGGTTCCAGGGCTTAGTTTTGGTATGGAATTAGAGGCACTCTTCCTTTGAGTGTAGTTTGATACCATGTTGAATGGTTTGAGGCTTTTCTTTGAAGTGATTTACTTCAGGTAACTTCTTCTGCAGTTGGTGCTGCTCAGCTACTGGGTAGTTTGTATTCCATCCCCTCTTCAGAATTATCTAAGGTAAATACTCTAGGATGCTGCCTGCCTCTCTGCTTTTTATTTGCCCTTTCCGTATTAATATCCAAGTTGTCCAACATCTATATTAAGAAAACATAAATGCTTCAAAAAAGCTTGTGTGTATCTGAATTTTTACTGCTTTTCCAATTTTGCTCAACTTGAGGTATGAAATAATATAGGTTATATTTGGGATGGGGGAGTGGTTTCATTCCTTTTTTGATTGTTTTAACCTATGTACTAGTGGTCTAAAGTAAGTTCTGCCCTTTATTAAAGTAGCCTGTGAAACTTCTCTAGGTAATGGCTTTAGTAGCGAAGTGTGATACTGAGTTTGGACACTGAGCAGCAAAAATGGGTTTGTGCCACATCTGTCTGGCTGAAACTAATTTTTACCATTGAGAAACTGTAAATCTTGATACTTAATTTTGGAAGAATGAGGTAAACACTGGTGGTAGAAAATTCCAAGTATTACCACCTGCACCAGAGATGCTTCAGAGACACTTTCCATACAACTCTTGTTGAAAATCAAATGCTGGGAGAAGGTGGAGGGAGCTTCTGCTGTAGCACAAGGACAAAGTTGGTAGTGCTTGTTTTGCAGAAAAGCTTTATTTAGCCTAACAACCTCATTGCTAAATACTCCCCAACACTTAGCAGCATAATCTGAGACTAAAGCTTTTTAAGAACAGAGGGAATGTGAATGTGTGGGGCAAAGACACAGGCCATAGCCAGAGAGTCTGATGAGCATGAAGAAGGCAGGCATTACCATAACCTTAATTAGAGATTATTTAATATCAAGCCGTTCTTGATGTCCTGTGGCAGCAGAAATTGATACCTGTTCTTACAGCCTTATATTTCTTTTTTTTTTGTGCATTGATAACATGCAAATGAGATTGCATGTCAGGCCCCAGGGGCTGCTTCTGCATGTGAAAGTGAGGCTTTCTATTTGGTGTGGCTCTTTCCACTCTGGACTGATGGCAGGGCTCGATTTATGTACCCGGACAGTTAGTGGGGGTATTAAGTAGGAATCTTTATCAGCCTGGAGGAGGAGGGTTGAACTAGCAATTCTCTAGGCTGTGCTGACATCTGCTGGCTGTTTATATATTTAGGTACTATTTGAAATGCTTTTCGTTCAAGGATGGGGCAATTCTCTATCTAGTCTGCTTGCTTTTTGTATTTTGGGCTATTCCACTGTATTTTGTGGCCATTCTCCCATTGTCTTGCTTCTTGACTGTAACAAATATTCTGCAAAGTGAGGAACGAGTACTTCATGTATTTTGGCACCCAACTTCTTATAATTACAAATTAAATATCTAACTTGCTAAAAAGGGAAGAGAACAGGTTTTCTTTTCAGTCCTTGCCGTTCACGCTTTGTTGTGAAATAGTTATCTGTACTGTCTGTTACAGTCATATCCCTCGAGTGTAGGATAGCAAAGGGAGGGAGAGCAGATTCTAGAATCAACTAAATAACTGTTTCATTAACACCTTGTCTCTTGGAGATCCATGGAGAAGGCTTTATTGCAGCTGTTTACTGTGTGAGACAATCATCACCCCTGTGGCTACCTGTGCAGGTAGTGCATTCCCTAAACTTCCTCAGCTGCAGAATTTTAACCTAGCTTTGTGCAGGACTTGCTGGCAAAACACCAGCTTCATTTCTTCTCGGCTATAAAAGGAAGGATGTGCTTTTCAATGAAAGCTGATGGGGTTGGTTTGGGTTTTTTTCTGCTATCTGGATACCTAGACATACATGAGGAACTGTGCCTAAGTTGTGGTAGGCATCTATTTTGGCAAAGGGATGTGATGTATATAACTTCCTACCCCTCCCCAACTATCTCATCTTGGAAGCGTCATTCAGACTTCATAAATACTGGTAAAATAAAATAGTCACCTGAAATTATTTGGAAGTCAAAGGCAGTCAATAGAGAAGCAGTGGAAATACAGTGGACCTGTGCTTAACGTAGTTATTTCATTGCTGTCATGTTTTGATTGTAGGCCCTGCAGAATAGGAATTGTGTTGAGCTCAACTGTGGTTCTTACCAGAAGATTTTCTTCAATTGGTTGAAGTTGTTATGACTATCTGATGGGAAGCATATCTGAGATACAGATTTGCAAAACTAACTTATAAAGTCCAGTCACTTGTGTTGTTTAGTGAAATGCTGAAGCTGAAGAATGTATAGTAAGTCTCAAAAGTGTTTGGGATTCCATAATAGTATGAGACAGTAATACATTGCTTAGTTTTTATTCTGCTTTTCCTTGTTCTAAATTTCTGGATTGTTTTTCAATCATCTGCTTGAATATTTCTTTGTCACTGCACATTTCCCTTGACAAGTTTTCTTCCTTTGTGTGCTGACAGTATGTTGCCTATTATTGTACTGGCTCTCATAAACTTTCTTGAATATGAGAGTAACAGCTCCAATAGTTCATAGCTTATTTCTAATATTTTAATTTTTATTATTTCTAATATAATTAATTTTGGATACAGTTAATTTCTAATATTGTTTCTAGTATTATTTCATAGCTCAAAGTTCATAGGCTTATTTTGAAAGCAGAATTCTTCCTCACTGTAGAAAAAAGTCAAAGCAGACGTTTGGTTTTATTTGGGTTTTGTCTGTTTTTTAAGCCCTGAAGTTTGAATTGTACGGGGAAAATACGATAGTAGTAAACAGAAGTTCTAACCAACAGTAGTAAAAGATGTAAATCAAGATGATACCATGATTGATCACTTGAATATAAAAAAATTCACCATAACCCTTAGAGGATTAAAATAGGATCTGTTAACAATAGAAATATCAGATGCCTGCCTGCCAAAGCTTGAGACTACTATGGTTACTATGGTAAGTTCAGTCAGAGACTACCACAGTATTATTTTTATGCTCTCTTTTGTAAAGGGTTGAAGTGCCTTCTGCAAATTGTACTTAATCTGGAAAACCTTGAATGAGAAATGTAAGGTCTCTATCAGCTGTTCACTTCAAAGCTAGCCCTGCCTCCTGCAGGAGCTAGGACTAGATGACCTTCTGAGATACGTTCACACCCTGGATTATGCTGACATTTACTCCTTTTTCTTGCTTTGAGGGTGCAGCTCCGTGACTTTGGTTATGCACTTTATGCTTTTGTTTCTACTGCTGGATTAATTGTTGAGCCAACACCAGGCTAATTCTGTTTCTTGCAGGGTTACTTGGCACTCTGACTGCCTTGGCTGTTTCATTAAAGGACAGGGATTTCCCTCTTCTGCTGTGTGTCTTCAAGAGATCCAACTCATGTGCCCAGTCAATATGTAAAATTATTGGAGTGTTTTTTAGGAGAAATGTGTCTTCTGAGTACAGAAGTAGCATAGGTTCTTTAGCTGCTGCTAGAGAGCTGGTTTATTCAGGACAGACAGCTTAAGAAGGAAACCTTTTAATTTAAATTTTTGCCACCTTTGCTATTGCAGTTTGTATTATTTTGTAGTAGACTGGGTGGTGAAGGGGATCCGTACCTTCAGATTTATTTCAGCCTTTCAGGCTCCTACAAATCTCTAGGCCATCTTATGAATGGTAAAGTGAGGTTTGCAATTACAGAGTCACCTTCCTTCCCTTCCCTGCTGCTGTAATTCTTTGTCTTGACCAAAGGGATCCCTACCAGGGATTTTTGTGACTGCAAGAATTGGGCTTCTAGATAAGTGGCCTGATTTTCAGAAATACTAGAACGAGTTGGAGGTCTAATGGTAGAGGAGAAACTTGTAGTTAATTTGATCCAACTGAAACATAATTATGCGCAAAGGAAAGCTATTTCTCCAGAAACAGCTGGCCAATGTACTGTGCTATAACTGGTACTCATAGCATGGTGAAGACAGTACCAGTATTGGGGAAATCCTTCTGTTGGTTAAACTCTCAGATTAAGCTCCTCTGACTTTTCAATAGCAAATTAACATTTCTTAAAGTAGGTTGCTGTGGTTCTGTAAGATGATTCAGGCCACTGGTCACTTGCCCATGTTGTTTTGCACGTACACTGTTTTTTAAAGTAGAAACTATTAAAAATCTTGTCCCAAAGTGTTCCTTATGCTGTACTAAAACCTATTTAAGTGGATTTTTTTTTTCTCTTCTGAGGATTTTGACTTTTGATCTACATGAGAAAAACTTTTTTTTTTTTTTTATTTATTATTAAATTTTCTCTTTCCCCTCCTCCCCCCTTAGAGGTGATATATTTAAGGAAACTGAATAGTTAATCTGTTTCTGGGAGGAAAATATGATTCACACAAAACTAGACCGTTGTTAAGTCATCTTTTCTTGTATCAGTGAACCCTTAAATTTATCAAGCCATGTCTTTAAAAGTATCCTTTTCCTCATGGTATTCAAAGATGTCCCGGAACCATCATTCCTCTGATAATTAAAAATAAGCTAGATACTGTAATCATTCCTCTAAGCCAGCACTCTAGGATACTGCTTTTAAATTGTGTTAAAAGCTTCCAGTGCTTTGCAGGAATTACGTGACGGCTTTTACGTGTGGAATGCAAATACAATTTTTCTGCTTGATTGTTTGTTACTGTATTTATGTGAACTCATTAAAATGGTGAATTCTCTCATTTCTGCAGGTTACAACTTCAAGGCATTCAAGAGTACTTTGGATTGAACTGGGAGTAAGCATTGCAATACCATGGTGGCAGTAACAGCGACTGTCTTCTGGAGATGCAGAAGCTCAGCTCCATTTTGAACTTTCTTACACCTCCCAACTTGTGCACCAAAGGAGTTAACATTGATTGGGATTCATATGGTATAAACCAGGCATGGGTATGGGTTTTTTCCTCCCTGTACTTGACACCTGCATGTTTCTGGCAATCAGTGATGAAGTATGTCCTAGGTCTGCTGACACTTGGTCTGTTTTCAAGAGCTCTGAGTGACAGGTACTGTAAACATCCTACACTCTCAGCTGTGGAAACTAAGAAAGCTGGGAGAAGGCTGTTTACTCTTCCTGCCTTGGAAATCATCTGAAGGACAAGGGTGGAATATTGTGACCTCTGTCAATTGTATTTTATATTTCACGTTATGGTGTCAGTAAACAAATAATATCGTTATATTATGTTATCAGTGTCTTGTGTTCTGACCTAGGTCAGAAGGGCCTTATAATATGCTTTAGGTGCATTGCTGGCTTGAGGGAAACTTTAGTAGCAATAATACACTAAAATACTTGCATCCTTAAGCAGTAGTTAAAATAGACCTGTTGTGCTGTTTGTTTGTAGATAGTGATACATACAAGTTACAGTGTAGACATCCTTGGGTTGACACATCAGTAGTGTATTTAATCAAAATAATCCTTAAATGTTTGGCTTTTGTTTTCCAAGATTCACTCGATTCTTGTTTCCCACCCAAAACTGTTAGAAACAGAGATCAGAAGGTTCTAGGGGGCTTAAAAAATTTCAGTTTCTTTTTAAAGAAATTCAGAGGTGTCAACACTGATTAACTCCATCTCTAAATTAACTAAATTAAAGATATAAAGGTATTTACCTTTATGTTTTCCATTTGCTGTTCCCTGCCACTTGCCCTACAGATGATATTATTCTTTGTTCTGGCAGTCCTCTTCCTCCTGGAGCTGTGAAGGTTCTACTTGCTATTAGCCAAGTAAAGCTTCTCATTTCAAGTGTAGAATAAGCTGGAGAAAAAAATTTTCCTTTTAAATCAAATATCCTGCTGGCATGATTTAAATCATCACAAAGTGCAGTTTTGCAGCTCTACCTAAGCAGTGACTTTGGCAAAAAGAATACTGTTCCCCTCTTTTTTTTCATACTTATGGGAGGGGACACCTTTTGTGCTTTCTAAGAAAATTTTCATAATACAGTTGGATTCAAAGATCACCTTCTAGTTCCTTTTGCCATTGCATTCTTAATGCCTTCAGATCATGCTGCTTCAGCTTTTTAGCAAAGGCAATTATATATAAAATCTTTGAAATAAGGGCTGTTCTAAGAGTTTAAATATCAAAGTCTGAAAAGTGATGGGAGTGAGAAGACAACAGGAGAATGGTAGAAGATCATGGGAGGATTTGAAGTAGTACGTCTACAAAGTGAGCGAAAAAGAGTTCAAATTGTTAGGTAGAGCTAAAAAAACCCGGACAGTTGTTTGAAGCAATAATTATTTTTCAGGCTCTGGCTTGCTTTCCTTTTGGAAAAAGGGATTGGAGGGGAGGCTGGAGTCACAGGGGCCTGTTAGAGTGCTGTAGCCAAGGAGTAAGTTTGAGTGAAAAGAGGCTTGAGATCTGACTGTGCAGTAACAAACACTAGTGCTTCAGGTCTGTGGGGTTTTAACTCATGATTTGTGTAGCAGTTTCTATGAAAAGCAGAGTTAGCCTCCTGAAATTATTGTTTTAAGGAGCTGCTAGATGTTCAGGCTAGTTAAACGATAGAGGGTAGCATTTCCTCATACACATGGATCCCTTGGCAGAGAAATCTCTCTGAAGGTGATGGCGCACACAGTTACATCCTCCACTGCATGACAGTACTGATTGTCGGCTATGCTGTCAAGGAAAGACAATCTCCTGAAAGGAGATGACACCATGAATTTGTGAGGTGTGGGGGTTCTTTTAATATTTTATTCTTACTTGTTTTAGGTTTGGAGTCATTATTTTGTGTCGCTTGGAAAAACTTCTCTATTTTAGCATTACTTTATGTGGATTTAATAGTGAAATTCCATCTTCAGCCTCATCAGTGTAAACTGGGACTAAGGCTCTCATAGATTCTTTCTTGGCCACACTTTCCTGTCCTTTTAGTTCTGCTGACATTCATGTTTGTTTAAACTGCAAGCTAATTCAGTGGCTTGACCCTGCTGAAAACTAAATAAATGAAACAGCTTTTATGTGGATTAGCTGAGCAATGGCTTGCTCCACTACTGTGCTGTGGCCTGAAATGCTACTGAAAATGTTAATTCCTTCAAGTATAGCCACTTTTCTGAAGAGCTAGAACAGAGCTTTATTCTAAATAGTTTATGAAACCCTAAAACAATGTAATGGTGAAATTACAGGATTTCATATGCTTTTGTATTTTATTTGGTATAAAATTCTTCTGTTAATGCTGTTTGAATGCAATTGCAAGCATGGTGCTAAAATAAATCCGGGTAAAATTGCTTTAAATTTTTTTCTTTTTTTTTTTTTTTTAACACTACTCATGCTGCTCTTTGAAAGATTCATTTGTAAAGTCTAATAACTACATTGTCTTGGTAATAGGAAGCAACCAGTAATTTTGCTACCTCCAGACCTTTAATTGTGAAGATATCCTCTGATGTACTTATACCATACTGAGCACTGTATAAATTGCATTATTTCTAGATCACAAAGGTTTTCTTCCCCCAGGTACTATTTGCCAAGCCAAAGGCAAATGTTAGGTCCTTTTCTCTTGTTAATCTCAGACTTCAAAGAGCTTAAGATTCTTTCTAGTCTATCAATTAAATATAGAGCTTTGCCATTGTGAAAAACATACAAAGCTGTTTCAAAAGCCTGTTGCCAGTAATGAGCTTTGGATTGGGTCCATAGAGAGGTAATCTGGATAGCTACCACAGCAAGTCATCTGTGGGAAATGGCTGATTGTAGGCATGGGCTTTTTTCTGGAAGGGTGGTTCTGCCAAGATGCAAAAGTGCCTTGCTCCAAGTGATTCTTGACACCACCTGTGACTATGTCATTCTTGCATGTTAAGTTCAACATGCTGCATTGATTATAGTTTTGTTGGTGGGCTGTTTGGGAGTTTTTTTGAGGGGGGAAAAAAAATGATAGTTCTTAGCACGTTTCCTTATTTCTAGACTTGAGTTTAGGTAATGTAATTTTCTCCCTCTAAACTCTTAACACAGAGGTGAAGCAGATTTCCCCTCCCATTCCACCCCCTTTGTTTGTTTTTTTTGGTCTTAAGTTACATTTTTGGTTCCATAGTCCCTCTAGGAAATTGCTTAACATCCAGTTTGGGGAGTGATTGTGGGAAGAAAAAATTTGTGGGAGTCCTTGAGCAGAACTGTTGCTTGTTTGAAGATTGCAACCTGACCTTGAGGCTTACAAGTGAAATATTAGAAAAAGCGTTGTATTAGAAGAGCTGCTAGTGCGGGGAAGGAGAGGTGAAGGGGGAAGAGAGGTGCCTGACTTGTCATCCGAAGGAGGAAAAATAATATTCTGTTGATGTCAAATCTAAACACTTCCTTGATGATACAGAGAAAGAGAGCAGCAATTGTCCTTGATGCTTATTCAAAAGTTGAATTCTTTTTTATGCAGTAAATCTCACTGTCACTGATTCTGTATCAGTGTAGGAGAATTTAAAGGTCTGTGACAAGCTGTTCTACTTTGAAGACCTATATCTAAATTGAAGAAGAAAAAAAGAAGAGTTTGGTTTGAATGAAAGAGAAGAAAAATGCATTATGTGGACTTCAGTCATAACTGCCTCTGAAATTAAAGAGGGAACTCTAGATTTGACTTTTCTCTGTGCTGTGATTGAGCATGTAAAGTTAACAGTCTTTCTGCAAAATGCAAACAGGTGTGGAATATAAAAATATGCATACAAAGATTTTTAAAGCTTAAGAATACTTAATCTAAGTAAAATCTAAAAAACTTAAAATCTAAGCAAATGCTTTGTTTGATTCAGGTTTTCTTCAAAATGAAGTTTTATTTTTTTTTTAATTTAAAAAGCACATTTAATGAATCAAAATCCAAAAGCTGAAGCTTATCTTACTCTTGTGTGAAACTTTTTGGTTCTTGTCAGCTCTGGGCTCCATCCAAGACCTACTTAGCTACAGTTAGGCACTTATTTCCTTATTTTGACCTTTGGTTTTAAGGATGTTAGCATGAACTAAATGGAAGTACACTTTTGTAGCAACCACTTTATATAGTAAGCAAACTTCAGCTAAGCATTGCAGTCTTTAACTACGAAGTACCTCCGAAGAGAAGCTGAGGGCTTGCTTATTTAAAGTAATGTAGTACAATAGCTAAATTACACCTCGTTTGTCTCTACAAAAGGGAGAGCAGAGTGAGGCCGTGTTGTATAAGCCTTACATTGGCAACGCTAACTCCATAAGAGGATCCAGTTTTCTTTTTGCTACATTTAACGGGATTTTTGTTGCTGCCTTGATCCTGTTATTAGGCTGTTAAAAGAATACTGCAGAAAGATGGGTTCTAATCCTGGCTTTGAACAGACTGTGTTTCATTTTCTCCTTTGTGAAAGATGATGACACTTTTTCTGTAAATGCAGAACCCCATGTTGTTTTAGGAGTTTCTCTCTTTGCAGTGAAGCATGTTTCCCAAAATCATACCATCATAAGCTAGTTTGTCTCATTGTGTTCCAGCCTTTTCGCTGTGATTTAGATAGATTGCACTGCTCAGTTGTACTGCTCGGGAAGTGCAAAGAATGTGCTTATTACAAGACCTGATGCAGGGTTATAAAGGCTGCTAAGAGCTCCTTCCTGTCCTTCTGCTGCGGTGCTGTCTTCCCACAGATGCCGAGCAGGCATACAGCACCTCTGCTAGCAGTGGTTTTATATGTGCTTACAGGACAGCCCACAGTTTGCATAGGTGTACCCAGGCAGCTGGGGTATTGACTGCTGCCCACCTATGGCAGCATGGAAGTTGGCTCCAAGCCAGCCTCACCCCACTTTCCAATGGGTATATTCTTAGGCTACGGAAGGGTCCACCCAACCCTGTGTCATTACTTAGTTCAGAAGAGAGACACTGAGCATCATCTCAAGTAAGGACTTCTGGGCTTTGCATAATCTGAAGGTTACTTTTCTCCAGGTGTTTCTGTGTAGCCTGGCTGGCTCAGGTCTTCTGAAAAAGTGCTGCTAAAGTAACTCAGTTCTGATGGAAAATTGATAAGTTGATGTTGACAAATGAAATAATTCCAGAATCTGTGGAATTCATGTTCTGTTTCCTAGCTAGAAATAGATGGCTCTGTGTAGCTGTTAACTTTGTAAATAGTTGAACTTTGTTCAACTTGTCTAGGTTGCAAGCAGTTTTGATGAGAATGTTGAGATGCCACTAGATTATGTTCAGCTCACAAAGTACAGATGATAAATGCACAGTGATAGTTTTGTGGGGGGTTTTTTTCCTTAGCAGTGGCCATACTCACTGCATTGTTACTAATGGAGCTGCTAATTAAGATTTTGCAGCTTGACTGTGCTATTTAATGTAAGGTATTTAAGACGTGTAGATATGGCACTTAGGGACATGGCAGTGGACTTGGCAGTGCTGGAGTTCCGGTTGGAGTTGCTGATCTTAAAGGTCTTTTCCAACCTAAACGATTCAATGGTTCTATGATTCTAATTGATGAAATGCTACAATATGCTTTGTGCTGCCTGCATGGAAGAGCAGATCAAATCTAAATTGAAATAGATCATGTTTTATTGCCTTGAGGTAATTGTGCATAGCATACAGCCTTGGAAATTAGAAGTGACAAAACCAGTTGTCTCTGTTGCCACTCAGAGTAGGTGTGCGTCACAGTGTAAAGGTTTGCAAAAGTGCAGGAATGACCAAACTTGTCTGCCCTTCGCTGAAAAGTGCTGACGCTTACAAAAAGTCCCACGTTCACTCATGTTCATGGTTGGAAGTCTGTCATGTTGACTTCTGGGGACCTGGCTTGTCTGATGACCATTGCAGTGCCTCCCTTTTGACCCCAGGAAAGCGCTCTCCTGAGGGAATTTGTCACCCGCTTTCCCTGTTGAAAGTGAAAAGTATCAGTTGCCTTTTGTAATCAGCCTTGCTCCAGTTTGCATGCTCTGAAAGTCTCAGCAGATAGCCTGACTGAGGGGTTCTCGGTGATACTACACCTTGGGAGACAAGCTCTGCTGCCAAAGATGATCTGTTTTCTCATGTGTCCAGTGGCAAATTTATTCTGACAGTGTGTTTTCACCTATACGTAATGTTCTTCTCTCTACAGATGTGTGTGCTAGCTCAAATGCCCTTCAGTGGTGCTTTGCTGCTCTTTAGCTGGGAGATTTGGTTAGAACGGTGTGAATCCACTGCGTCGTATGGCTTGGTTAGGATAGGAAAGGAGCAGGACTGAAACTTGGAGGATAAATGGAGTTGAGTGGAAAATATGTGGCAAGATTTTTCTACGAACTGATAAGCTCTTCCAAATGGGGGAGAAAAAGGATCAAAAATGAAGACTATTAAAGATGAATTGATGTCTGAACTGTCAGCTCAGGAAACTCCAGAGACAAACTGAATGGAAAGTTTTCTCCTGAAGCCCCTATGGAATTTTGAAAGACAAATCTAAATGGAGAAAAGCACGGATTTACATTTTTGTCTAAGAAACAGAATAATTATTAGCAGCCAGAAAAGAAACTCCAGATTCTTGGCAGAAAAATAGGCCCAGCTCAAAGACTTGAACTGGGTTGATCTAAGATCTTTCAGGGGCAAATGTAGGATTTTTATTTGTATAATAGAGCAAATCTGTGGAAATACAGAGGTGAGGAATTAAAAATGTTGGTTAGGGCTTGAAAATATATATACCTGAATTTTGTTTCTTTGAGTCTTTTTGCGGGCTGGGATGATGTCTGAACATATGCTAAATGTATTGTTTACAGCAAGTAAGACAGTTACCTATAAAGGAATATGGATGTTCCCACTTCAGGTTGTGGTCTGTCACTTAATTTTAAAAGCAAGACTTATTTTGAGTACTTTGACAAAAAATGCAATTTCTGTTTCACATTTTAATCTGAAATGACAAGAAAGGTAGTTGATGCTGCCATCATCTCCCAGTTTGAGCAGTCTGAAAAATATATATGGGTTTTAGGTACATAAAAGTTCACAATGATTTCTTAATTGCTGGGAGGAGCGGGGTGTTTTCGTTGGGTTTGGTTGGTTTTGTTTGGTTTAGTAGATTGTGCTGTTGTTTTGATCTATTTTGGTGTTTGCTAGAGTCATCTAAGCCAGTATTAGGCTGATTTTACTCCCCTCCCTTCTGTCTGATCTTGTATTTGTGTCTAGTGAAGAGGGGGAAGTAAGGATTTTGCTTCAGTCCATTTGAGTCAAGATTCCTATACTGTGCAAACATTTTTGGTGAGGCTTTCTAATATTGCTGGCTTAGTACCGTGTGAGTTGTGGACTTCATGCTCTGACGTTTGCACAGACCAAGATCCTAGCAGGGCAGGGGCAATAGGCTGGGTCTCTGTGTCCCTGAAGCCTTCCTCTTCAGCATCCATGCTGAGCTTTAAGGAAACTTCATGTGTATGTCCAGTTTAATTTCTCTTCAAAGATGACGCTGAAAGACGGACAAATGTGTATGGCTGATGCCGGCAGGGCTAGTTCTCATGGTTTAGCAATCTGAGGTGTCTGCTCTTCTGAAGAAAATTTGAACGGAGCCACCAAAACACGGGCATGGGGAGAGAGCTTCACTTTTACAAGGAGGAACATTGGCTTTTTTGTTACCTGGCTCTGAGGGCTTGCCTATACATGGACTTGTTCTGAACAGCCCTCCCTGACACGTCTGTGAATAGAACAGGAGCTTCCAAAAATAATTTGATTTTTTGAATCATACATTGCATTTGAAATGCACATTCTGCTTTAATAGTAACAGACAGTTTCTAGGCACAGACAAGTTCTTGACAATTTGTTGAAAATGAAACCTTTTTGTGGAAATATTCTCTACTTTTAATGATTTTTTGAGAAATGCGCTTAGATCCAGACTGTGGTTTTTGTGTGAACAGTGAGGGCAAACCTGTAGCACAGGCACTGGGACTCAAGTGGGATGTGGCAGACTGAAACACACGTCTCTCTTCTACCTGATTCAAAAATGCATGCAAGTGTTGAAATCTTGACAGCTCTTACAGAACCAAAAAAGCACCCCAACCTGCATATATCCCCCCTGCCAACTTCTCATGTTCTCATATTCTGACCAACTTTACTCCACTGTATATTCATGGAAAATACGGTTGTTTTATACTCTGAAGACCTTGACTCTCAAGCCTGCTTGAGAATGTATTGTACAAATTAAGTCATCTCAACTTCTTATTCTTAAATATAAAAATATCCAGTCACATTTGGGATAAAACTTTCTTGTGGGGAAGGGAGGTGGAAGAAAAAGAGAGTCATAGAATCATAGAATAGAATCATAG
>NW_009932335.1:42807-43022 GCF_000696875.1 Nestor notabilis | reverse complement strand
GAAAATGGCATCACATCTAGTTGGCAACCAGTCCCTAATTGTGTCCTTCAGGGCTCAGTGTTAGGGCCAGTGTTGTTTAATATCTTCATTGATGATCTGGGTGAGGGGATTGAGTGCACCCTCAGTAAATTTGCAGACGACACCAAGTTGGCTGAGAGAGTTGATCTGCTGCAGGACAGGAAGACTCTGCAGAGGGATCTGGACAGGCTGGGAGA
>NW_009932335.1:31563-42622 GCF_000696875.1 Nestor notabilis | reverse complement strand
TCCTGGCCTGTATCAGCAATAGTGTGGCCAGCAGGGCCAGGGCAGTGATCATCCACCTGCACTCGTCACTGGTGAGGCCACACCTTGAATCCTGTGTTCAGCTCTGGGTCCCTCACTACAAGAGAGACATTGAGGTGCTGGAGCAGGTCCAGAGAAGGGCAACTAAGCTGGTGAAGGGTCTGGAGCACAGGTCTGACAAGGAACGGCTGAGGGAACTGGGGGTGTTTAGTCTGGAGAAGAGAAGGCTCGGGGGGGGACCTTATCACTCTCTACAACTACCTGAAAGGAGGATGGATAGAGGAAGTGGTCGGTCTCTTCTCCCAAGTAATAAGTGGTAGGACAAGAGGAAATGGCCTCAAGCTGCTCCAGGGAAGGTTTAGATTGGATATTAGGAAAAATTTCTTCACAGAGAGGGTGATCAGGCATTGGAACAGGCTGGCCTGGGCAGTGGTGGAATCACGTCCCTGGAAGTGTTCAAAAACTGTGTAGATGAGGTCCTCATGATATGGTGACATGGTTTAGTGGTGGTCTTGGCATCCTGGGGTAATGGTTGGACTTGATGGTCTTAAAAGTCTTTTCCAACCTAGTCGATTCTATGATTCTGTGATTTTTGTTTAGGTCAGAAACTCTCTGGAGATGGAGGATTTTACACTGTGCTAAGCCTGACTAATCAGGGTCCCCTCACCATTTTTTTTTATATGAATTCTGACAGCAAGATACCATGAATACTAAGACCTACACAAGCTTAGTTGCCCTGCTCTGTGAAAGCAGGCACTTTCTTAGAATTCTGTATCTAATAGTTATAATTGTCTTGCCTAAAAATCACAAATCAATAGATGATTTTGAGGAGACCCAGAGCCAAAGAGCTAGGCTTGTTACTCCTGAATAGGAGTTTCAGGAATAGAAGATGCTCCTAAAAAACAGGTTTCTCCTGGTTGTATGAGCGTGGTTTGCCACTGCCATGAAGAATCAGCTGTCAAGTAGCCAAGTAGAGAAGATGCACAGTAAGACCACCTGAGTTACTTCATGGGTCAAGATGTATCAAAAGTCCTGAATTTACGCTCCCAAAACACTGAGCCTTTTCTGGAAAGTTTGGGAAGTATCTTGTCGTTTCTGTCTAAACTGATGACTACAGAACTAAAGGGATTTCTGGTGACAGCTACTCTACCTAAGCTTGAATTCATAGAAAAAGTATTTGGGTATTATCCCTTCAGATTGTAATGACTTTGGTTCTTCAGCTGCCCCTTCAGTATCACCAGCTTTATTTTTTATGCTTATTTAATATTTGTTAGTTACACAGAACCCTATTTTATGCCAAGGGCTGTATTTTTCTGCAAAGAGAGGTTCTTCCCACTGGTTATTAGCAGCCTGGAAAGGCTGATCTGCAAAGCACTGTCAAACATGTTTGCAACACCATGGAGTCTACTGCAACTGTTCGGAGGAATACGTATTATGGAAAATTACTTAAAAACTAGGTGATGAGGTGGTCAGATTGTCAGGGTGTAGTGCAGGAAAACAAAGCAGAATAACCTGCCCTTTGGTGTATTAGTGCAGAAGAAGAACAATATCCACCCCCTCTTTTCACCTGAAAGGGGAACTGAAAAGACTAAAAGGGGAACTAAAAAGGACTAACGATGTTTCTGAGAGGAGTGACCTGTGTTTTCATGACACATGTCAAAGTAATCTTTCAAAACTGCTGTATAATTCATATGAGGATTTGCCTAACAAAAGGCATACAGGATCCAAGCCTTTGTGGTCTACATCTGAAGCGGCATGAAAGCACTCGATGTAATGACTCACACTGCATTTCTTGGTTTTGGCTCTGCGAGCTGATTGTTAATGCGTACTAAGCCCTCTTCAAATGTTCTGGCCCAGTTGAACAGGTTTGTTAACATAAATATTGTAATTAAAAAGGAGACATCGTTAGCTTCTTTGGAAGAGCTCTCACCACAGCTGCCCTTGCCTGAATCACTGCTGGTTAGGGGTTGCAGGCCAGATTGTGATCTGAGTTTCAGGGTGAGAAGTATTAGCCTGGATCCACCGATCACAAACACCTGCAGGACTCAGCAGCTGCACAGATGCACACAGCTTGGCTGACTCTAATTTTTTCTTTCTGAAATGATCTAAAATCTGTGTTGTCTATTTGTCCTCTGCCCACATCTTACTGTGGTCAGAGAATGGTGAGAGTGGTCAGTGTGGAACTGCCATCCAAAAAGTTCATACCCCGTCCACATAGAAGAGCATCATGAGAGGGCAACAGAGGCATGAAGGAAATTGTTCACTTGCAACCACAGGAAAGCTTTTTGGCAAAGCTGAGAACAGATACCAAAATTATATTTTCCCCTTCTTACCCATGTTTGTCTTGCAGCAGTGTAATGCTTTTGTGTCCTGTGGAGATAACTCTCAGGCATGGATCACAACAAGGGGATCTCAAAGAATAGGATTGATATCATGGATGTGAGATCTACTGCCAATAACCGAGGTCATAATTAATGGTTCCCGTTCTCTCCCCAGCACATCAGAAGTGCGTATGCCCTGATGGCTTTCACAATAGCAGAAAAAGAGAATGAAATCCCAGTTCAACTTCCCACCCCAAGCCTTTCTCTAGTCTTATCTGTCAAGTGAAGAATAATCCCCACAGCTACAGACACAGAGTCTCTGCCTGCCTGAATTGGTGTATAACAAGTGCACACCCAGGGATGATACTGTCTCTTTCAGTTTCACAACCAGGGCCTGGGCAGAAATCCAGGAAAAGCCTATCTCTGCCTGAGATCCTGGATCGCTGAGTGTGCTGGAGTTCTGAAGTGGTTTTTGTAACTCATGAAAAATCCACATCTTCTCCATTGACATGGAAAGAGAAAATACATTCCAGAGGCCATTTTTCATGGGCCTTGATTTTAACATGAGATATTATTTATGCACAAACCTTTTACCTCACATCCTATTATACATTCATGGGATATTGTTTAAGTGGTGTGGATCACACAAAGCTTTAAATGGTTTTTGATTCAACTGTCATGATTTTTCATTACACAAAAGAATTCTGGTTGGCACACTATTCTACTTTAGTCAACACCCAGACAAGCTGTCTATATAGTCATAACTACTATTACAATAAAAATTGTTCAAAATATCTGTTAAAATATTGTTAAAATATTCTGTGAACCTGCCAGGGCCTCAGGACCCTTCCCATTTTCATTATCAGCTGACATTTGATGGGAAGGCTCTTGAGATGGAAAAACAAAACAACAAAAGCTTTGGCCTCATTTCAAGAGACTCCAAGCTATAGCTTGCAGATCGGCATAGCTTAGCTGTAGAAGTAACTCAAGTTTGGCTCTGTCAGGGGAAGATTTGCATTCTTTGCAATGTAGAGCTCAGGTCTCAACAGTATTTCCATGTGCTAAACCACTGTTGGTATTTAATACTAACGTTGAACAAGATCTGAAACACTGAAAGCCTAAACTCATATTTTGCTCACACAGTAACTAATTAGAGATAGGACACAATTAAAAGTTCAGATTGAATTTCCTGAGGTTACTTCTGTGTTCGTAACTACCACTAATTAGAAGTTAATCTGATTATTAATTTGTTCCGTAATATCGTCTCAAAGCCACAATTTTTGATCTTCTGTATATAGTATGTAACCCAGCATAACAAGGAGTGTACTCCCAGTGATGTTGAAGTCTAATATGTTTGTACATAGCTTGCCACCTGACTTTGTAAAGTAGCCCTGGTTTCCCTGTATGTATTGGCCAAGATAGGGCACAATGTCATAGAAACGATGGTGAAGTCCAAAGCCTATCCAGGCAACATACTGGGCTAGCATGATAAAGTACACCTCAAATTCCTCACTTTTATGATCAGGTGCTCATAAATAGGTATGCAAGCCAAGGAGCACCAGTCAGCATGAATGCTAAATGAGGTTTATGATCACACTTTGGGTTCCACACCACTTCACTGTGTTTACCACTTCACTGTGCCACTGCTGCACCCTTGTGGGTCACTCCTCATTATCTCATTATGGTGGATGATAGCACAATAAAAATTGATTGTTCTACCACAGTGTTTAATCTTACTTTCGACAAACCCTGTTTTATGCCAGACAGCATTATCTTGGTGTTTCATAAGAGGGTTTTTTAACTTTTTGGTTAAAAAAGCTTGGGTTTATTTTGGAGTTAATTTAGAAGAGAAAAGAAAAAAAAAGGGGGGGAGGGGGAACACTAGTTTTTGTTTGGAATGGTTTTTTTTATTTTGTTTTACAAAAAATGACTGGGGAAAAGCAGATGAAGCATAGTGTCAGCCTTGAAACATTGTCCAAATAATTTATCCAAAATTTACTGACAAAAACTTCTGAGTTTTTATTCATGCAGTGGATAATTTTTGATTGTCTTAATGGTTCTAACATTCATGCTTACAGTACCTGGTCCAACCACAAAGCCAAAAAACAATATAGCCTTTGAAACCAAAGTCGCCATGTTTGTTTAACTACTGTTGTTTGTTCTATTTTAAACTACTCTCAACTGCGAGATACAGAATTACTAAGCTTCTAGTTAACCTTTTTGAGTTTGTCATGAAATCGTATTTTTTTCAGCTGTCTGTCGGTTCCCGTGTCAGAATGGTGGAGTCTGTGAGCGACCAAATGCCTGCTCATGTCCAGATGGCTGGATGGGTCGTCTCTGTGAAGAGCGTATGTATAGCATCCCTGACTATAATTTTAAGGATGTTGTAGATGAGACAAGTGAATTTATTGCCGTGAACCAGGTGGGAAAATTAAAGGCAAAACCCATAAAAAACGTTAGTTTCTTCTGCTTGCCAAATTAGAGACAACAGAAAGGACCAACTTTTTTTTTTTTAATGGACAAATGACCTTCCCTTGACGTCCCCAAACCAAAACAAGCACTTTTTTAATTGATGCAATTCTGCTTTTGGGTGCTCTTTCACTAGTGCTGAAGAACAGCCTGCTTCAGTTCTTCAAACACTGATTCTCATAGGAATACATAATGGTTTTGGGGGAAGAACGGGGGTTAAAACAGAACAAATGTGAGTGCTCTGCTGATTGCTGCATTTGTTTCTTGGCTTCCTTCATTTATCAGTCTGTGATTATGAACCTGATCAATTCATGTTCAAATAATACATAAACATAAGTTTGTTTCTTGCTCACTTTATTCTTTGCTTTCTTGGGAGATAACTGTTTTCACTGGGTCTGTTCTCCTCTCCTTAGCAATATGCATTCTGCCGTGTCTCAATGGAGGTCGCTGTGTGGCCCCTTACCAGTGTGACTGCCCCCCGGGATGGACTGGATCACGCTGCCATATGGGTAAAACTCCTTTCACCTTCATTTTTTTCTCACTTTTTATGTCTACTAGAAATACGTAGCATGGTTCACTAAAGACTCTGTAGAACTACTAAGCTTCTCACAGGAAAACCCAGGCCTGCAATAACATTCCTGGAGGATTTGCTGTCCCCAGCTGCAAACTGTTTTCACAGTAGTCCCTGATGAGTCTTCAAAATTCTCAGAAAATTTTGCTCCCAGAAGGGACAGACAGCATTCACGTGACTGCTCCCTGCAAAAGGCAGTGCAGAGGAGAGAGGATATCCAGAGTGAAAAAATCATAGAATCATAGAATGTTTTGGGTTGGAAAGGGCCTTAAGATTATCTAGTTCCAACCCCCCTGCCAATGGCAGGGATGCCTCACCCTAGACCATGTGGCCCAAGGCTCTGTCCAACCTGGCCTTGAACACTGCCAAGGATGGGGCATTCACGACTTCCTTGGGGAACCCATTCCAGTGCCTCACCACCCTCACTGTGAAGAACTTCTTCCTTAGATCTAACCTGAACTTCCCCTGTTTAAAGCCATTACCCCTTGTCCTACCACTACAGTCCCTGATGAAGAGTCCCTCCCCAGCATCCTTGTAGGCCCCCTTCAGATACTGAAAGGCTGCTCTGAGGTCTCCACACAGCCTTCTCTTCTCCAGGCTGAACAGCCCCAACTTTCTCAGCCTGTCTTCATATGGGAGGTGCTCCAGCCCCCTGATCATCCTCGTGGCCCTCCTCTGTCATATTACACAAACTTCACAGCTATAACAACATAGGTGGTAAGGAGGATGGATGGCTTTTGGAACAGTAATTCAAATTTATTCAGGCCGACTTGCTTTTCAGTAGTTAAAATAAAAATTCTAGTAAGCAACTGCATCTGTGCCAAAGCCCATTCATAAAAGCTCATAACTACAGCTTATGAAGTTATTAAGCCACTTCTCATTTTACTTACTAGTCTTGACCTTTTGCCATGACAGAGCAAAGTGAAATGAGAAATATTTGGATTAACTGCTAGTCTCACTAGAATAATTATATGCATAAAGTGAGAGCTAAATATGCTTCATTCGTATGCTTCATTCCAGAATCAGAAGTCATTTTTAATATGACAAACTTGATGCACTTAATTGCACAGGGATGGTCCATCTCTATAGCCTCCTGCTATTTTCTGTTTGTGTTTGGCCCAGAGGATGTGGAGTAGTGTATTTCCATCTCCTTTCACATTCCTGTGATTACTCATTTCCATTTCCTGTAATTCCATTTTAATCAGTGTTTTCTAATTGTATATTCCTTGCAAAAACATTACTTAGCATTTGTCCTTAATAGTATGTTTAGGTCTGTTCTCTAGATATGGCATCATCTGCTTTAAAGACTCAGATTTTCAGCTTTCCTGCAATATAAATGTCTGTGTTTGAAGAACCTCATTAAGTGAGTCTCTAAATCTGTTCTGTATGGAGCTTTACCTTCCAGTCTCAAAACTGATCAGAAGACTTGAAGCTTTGACTGTTGTTTGGTTACTTGGTGTCCTTGGATTAGGCCATTGCACATAAGCAGCCATTTCGCAGCTGGCCCAGTAGGGCCCTATCAGGCAGCTGGTGTTTGTTTCCTAATTAAATGCCCTCTACCACCTAGTCACGCCTCTTAAGGCTATCCAGTGTGTCTTTCAGGAACTTACTGTCATTCTCTACTTCCCTTCCTTGTCTCCATGTTACTCCTTGCCTTCTCTTGATCTGTAAATGGCTTCCTGACCTTTAACATTCTCTGTTTATGCTGCCTCTTTCCATACTTTTTACCACATCTGGTGATTGCTTGTTCTGGCTGTCATATGCCTTTCAAACAAACACCCACAATTTCTTCCCAGAAGAAAGGCCTATTCTTCTGACTCTTCTCTTCTGGTTCTTCCTGCTGCTTCCACTTGCATTCTTTTCTTTTTTTTTTTTTTCCCCCCCTCAACTTGAGACAAGGAGAAGAGAATTTTTAAGGCAGTATAAAATTATACATTTGCTATTTCGTACAACTCACACACTGCAGCAGATAGCTGCAGTAGAGAAGGTCAAAATATATTCAGGAGAGATGTGCTTGTAAGGCTCCCTGTTAATGTTTAATGTTACCATTTTGAGAGTAGTTCATTCTTCACAGAATAATGCAGGTTGATTTTCAATGTCCTGTTCCTTAATCAGCTTGATATGGGTGTGCTCATTAGTGCAACTCTATCTGTGTTTACTTGTATGCAGCTGTTTGCCAGTTGCCTTGCTTAAATGGTGGGAAGTGCATAAGGCCAAATCGATGCTATTGTCCCTCAGCGTGGACTGGACATGACTGCTCTAGGTAAGTGTTGCTGAGCACTGTCCCATAGTCAGGCTGAATCACACCCTACTGAACTCTAAATCTGAAGCATGTTCAGTTAATTTTGCATATTTTGAGCATCTCTAGATTCTGTAATTTAGTAGTCATTGGATCACTCATGATTTTTGAGCCATCTGGAAAGACCTTGAAGAGTAATCTGCAAAATGATTACCAAACTTCTAGAAAACTCAGGAAATGACACACTTACGTGGAAGCAGACAGGCAAACCTGCAAGTTTTAGGCTTATTTTTAATGGTATAAATGGATATGGCTTTTGTGATGTAATACAGAATGTTCTTCAAGAAATTTGAGTGGTGTACTGCGTGCAAGTGTTCATTTTGAACTGTATGTACCTCGTCTGGATCCAGGTTCAAGGTTAAGGCGACACAACAGATGTTATAAATAATAGCTGTTGAGTGGTGTAATCATTTAAAGAGTGCAACACAGTGCCTGTGAGTCAAGTCCCATTTCAAATCATGTGGCAGTGCAATCCCTGTAGCAAAATCCTCAAGGACCGGGCTTAGATCTGGTTCACCTGGGCTCTCTTTTAGAAAGTTATACCAGTGCTTGTGTTTTGGCCTGCTGCTTTTATGTCTACTTGGGGCAAATAGCAGATGAAGTTTGCAAATCAGTGAGCCCCATCACCATGTGAGGCATCATTTGCAAATCTGAATTGTGGCTTTGCTTTTTAAACTTGTGAAGTTTGGGTGTTTGGCTTTGAAGGCAGTCTGAATAGGACTCAGTTTGTCTTTAGAAAGCTGTTTTACTTAATGCTGCCGTTAAGAGCCATTTACAACCATGAAGAGGGAAGGCAGGTGGAATGGTAATGATGTTATTGTGGTCAGGAATCAGATATAATAACAAAACATGCAGCATGAGGTCTGCTCCCTGCATGGAGTATTAATGAGAACCATGAAACATATGCTAGAAAAATGTTTATACTTCAATTCACACAGGCTCCTACTGAACACATTGGTCATTATCCTGGAAAGCTAAATAAATAACAGCCAAATATTAGTATTTTTCTCCGGGAAACTGATGAAGCCTTGTGACATTGTGTGTTTTTTCTGGACAGGTAGTAACAGACATTGCTCCCTGTCTCTCTGATACACTATTTAATTTAAAGCTGTTTGTAATTAAAAGATGTTTGTTTGTGGAATTACATTGTCCAAAATGAACAGTTTTCATTTTTCAGCAGTGATTAAATGTGCCTGAGTGAAGCAACTTAAATGTACTGCCAACAAACAGTATCCAGCTTTAGACTGAAGGCTATACATCTGGATTCTGATTGTATTTCCATTTAGGACATGAAGCAGAGAAGCCCAAATCCAGTGGCTTTAGCAGCCAAAAATGAAGTTTATCTCTGAGACAGATCAAAGTTCCAGGCTCGGCCCTTCAAGAGCTTTTTGAGAAGAAGTTTCCAACACAAAACTGGGGCTGGAGGAGGGGAGAGGACAGAAACAAGCACTGAGATGTGTTTTCTATTTTGTTAAGTCTCAGCTGCTGGTGGCTCTTTATGGGGTACAATACTGTTCTGAGGAGTCAGTAACAATATAGACAGATGGGAGTAAATGCCATGATAGCAAAGATTTGCTGTTGCAGGTTAAACTAGGTGTGATTTAGAAGGTGAAACTGAAAGGGACAAAGCTTTTGTCAGCATCCAGAACAAGATTAGCTCCAAACCACTCTGATGAGTCGTGACTTACATTAAATTCCAGATACCTCTATTACTCACACCCACATTCTTCCCCTCTCAGTATGCCATCTTGAGCTGGGGCACTCTAATCTCTGGTATACATTCAGACACCATCCTCCTGTGCCTCACTGTTGATCTTGTTTGATACGTTCAATACAACACTAATTTTATTTTGTTTGTTTTTCTGATGCAGGAGACGGAAGGCTGGCTTCTATCCCTTTTAATATCAGAGCAGCAGTTCTACATTCGGATACCTTTCTTCAGCCTAGGCATCAGGGCTTGGAATCTAATGCATTGTGAATCAAATCCATTGCTTCCCTTCCTCCCCAGCTCCCTTGTTTTGTATTTTGTGATACATTTTTACTATACCTTTCCATTTTTAAAGAAATTCCTCTGTATTTTTCATTTACAAAAGTATTATCAAATATATGCTGCTACACACACACCATACACACATACACATAGAAACGTAAAGATTCTTACTGACCACTGAGGAAGTGGTTGTGTAAAGTGAAGTCCCTCCGATTTCTTACATACAGTAAGCTAATTAAACCACACTCTACTGCTAACCATGAATAAACAGAATGTGGCAATTCTGCTTACCATCTGCTAAAACATACTGCTGTCCAGCAACTCAACAGTAAAGAATAGTGATGCAAAGCTAATCAAGCCACTAAGTTTTGCATTGGGCCTGTTAATGAACTCATGTTGATGTAAATTAGAAGCACATGTGATAAAGCCCGTGTTGTAACCATATTTTCTAGTGGGCATAAGAAGATTCTGTAACTTTTATGTGACGTTAACGTCATTGGAGAGTGACCTAATAGAAGGCATCAGCATTAATTTTACCTTAGATTTATTAGTAAAATAGTTAATAATACAAAAAAATATGTCAGAACATCATGATATTCAGAGAAAGATGGACCAAGCCTAGCTAAAGAAGTGTTGGAGGCTTTTTGGCTTACAGGCAGTTCAGGTGTAGCTCTGAAGCTGGGTAATCCATCATCCAGCAGTGGGAAGCAGGTGGACCACTGAAACTTGTGCTTCCTACTTGCCATGGGACTCACCACCTCCCTGTAACCACCATCCCTTTCCTGTGTAAATTATGAAATACATGTCTAGCAGCTGTCATCTGGGGGAATGCTTTTGATGCATGGGGTTTGGGTCCCAAAGTTTGACTGCCCCTAAGATGGAGAGAGAAGGCACCAGTTATGTTTACAGGTGAAACTTTGCTATTTGCTTAAAGAAAAGTTGTATTTATGTTATGCAGAACCCTCAAGAGCACTGGAGAAGGCCTCTCTTGAGTGCACCACACAGGCAGAAGTGCTTGGCTGACTGAGAAATGCTGAGAGCACTCACGCTGTCAGATTTTTCTTTCTCACACTGCTGACCACATTGCACCTGAGGATAAAACACACCTGAATGCCATCATTAAGTCATGCTCTAATGAACTGAGATGCTAACATTTGCCAATGGTTAAGCAGGGCGATGATATTACAAGGTGGAAATCACATGCAGTTTTTGAGGTCAAATGTTTGGTAATTATTGTCAGTTAGCAAAAAGTCTAATCTGTAAAAGATGTTACAGTGAGAACCTGAGAGTCATTGATCAGAAGCTCCGTTTTTCCCAGTAATAATAGAAAGTGTGACTTGCAGTTAGCACTGGGAAAGAGGAAGAAGAAATAAATTTTACCTTCTGTAGAA
>NW_009932335.1:28247-31532 GCF_000696875.1 Nestor notabilis | reverse complement strand
GCTTAGTTACCCTCCAGATTAAAAGTGTGCACAACCTACCCCACCCTTCCCCCTTCACAGATTTGTCTTCCTTTTGTGAATGCATGAACGTGGACACAGGAAAGTGGTATCACACCAAAATGAGCTCACAGTTACAATTACAGGGCACAAGTAAATACTGACACATAACTGATGGCTGTTAGCCCAAGACCAGACAATGGAGAAGAAAGAAATAAGCAAAATTGTGAGCCAGTAAGAGCTTTCAGCCAACTAAAAGAAAAACAAATAGATAAAGAATAGGAGTCATTAGGGGATCAGATTAATGTGAATGTAGATTCCTTCCCAGTGGGAGCTGCAACCAGCTGAAGAGTTGTCGTTTCAGCTCTCACAACCTTCTTTTTCTAGTGAATTCTGCTAGCACGTAGCAACAGTCTTCTGTCTCCCAGCACCACAGCCATTGATGTTTACAGCTTTCACTGAAGTTAGTGTCAGTAAATAATGTCTGCATTTCAACCTGTAGTCACCACCATTTGTAGGCACTTTGTCCTTGACCTCCTTGCTGCCTTAACAGCATATGAATGGAAGCCGCAGCGAGCAACACAGGACTTCTCGAGGCAAAGAGTGCATGGGTGAGGAAAGCAGATCTTTATTTATATAAATAATGTCACTCTCATGTTTTGGTCTTTTTTCCAATGTGCTTCTCTGGTGTGTGCCCTGACTGCACTGGTGATCTCCAGAGCAGGACAGTGCTGAGAACAGTGTTTAAAGCTGGCAGGACATTGTTGGAGATTTTGGGGCCGTAGGATGGCTTTTTGCACTCCAGCTTCACGCTAGTGACTAGTACATGGAGTCCCAGGATCAACCCAGTCAACGTGTTTCGTAAGGAGATGTGGTGGTAGAACAGAGTAGCTGAAACTAGCGGCTGTTATATTAGTGCTGTTGATGATGTTTTGATACTTGCTGGAACACTTTCCCCTCCCTACCCAGTACTGTATTGTCATTTTTGTCACAGCTTGTTGTGTGTTTTAAACAACTTCTGTGTGATGCACTTTACACTGTAAATAAAGATGCACCCTGTTTAGTACCCGTATAGAGGCAACTTTGCACTCTTTTTTTATGCCTCGCAACAAAAACACCAACCTACCCTTTAGGACCTACCGGCAAAGCCCACATGAAGGGAAACAGAACTCCACTCAAGGGAAAAAGCAAAATAATTACCAGTAATCTTAAAAGGATGTGCTGGATTAGTCCAGGTTTGCTCTTCAGACAAAAATGAAGTTAGCAGTTAGCACCTATTTTTTCAAAACCTTTCTGCTGCTACAGCGTGTTTTAAAACCTGTAAGGACCAAATGTACCACTAACATAATCAGATGAATTAAAACCTGATTACTCACTATTTACACCAGATAGAGATACAGTTTGTTTTCTTCTGCACCAGTACTGGAAATCTTAGATCTATGGAGACACCCATATTCAAAGACAGCTGAGGTAAAAGATGTTCTGTAGCAGAAAGATAACTTTGTAACTCCCAACACCACTGGTCCAAACAAGGAGCATACATTGTTACCGTAGAAGTCGGTCAGAGAAACTCTGTAACACTTGGTTTACAGTTTTAGAAAGCAGCATTCCTTCTTGCAGCACTGGGCGCACACACGAATCACTTTGCACCCGTTATTTGCTGCAGCAGCTATACATTTAGCGTACTCATGCATATTTACGGCTTTTCCAGGGAATTATTTACATATTCATTGTATTTCCAGGAACTGATTATGGTGTTTGCATTCTAATTACACATGCACTTTCTTGTGAGTGGGGGTCTCTGGTGGTCGCTGACCGTCTTCCTCACTGTTTACTGCATGACCTCAGTGCTTGTGAATGCTCACACGGTCCTAGTGCTGGATTAGCAGTGGCATCTCCTTGCTTCTGTTTTGTGCCAGTTTCGCTCCGTTTCGGGCGCCACTCTGCTATCTTGAAGGCTGGCATCCTTGGCCTTATTTACTGTCTCCTTAGTTGTTATCAGTCCCACGATGTTCCTTCCCCCGTCAGGCGAACATTCCTTTCTCTCTACGTATTAGCGAGTTAGAACAGTTTGCTCTATTTTACTATGTTAGTTTAAAGCCACACACACTATTGTTAGTTTAAACCTGTGATTTAAGCCTACAATATGGCATAGCAGTCGAAAGGTGGAGGGTGTGGGGGTTTTGAAGGTAACATTAGTAAGACTTTCAGTGTTTTGATACGTAGGTGTAAGTGGAGACTTTGAAGTGCAAGAGGTGATCAAGGTCTCAAAACGTCCCCCTCAGCCACCAACCCGAAAGGTGGTGTGAGATGACAGATGGTGGAGTTAATGAAGCACTGACATCTGATGTGCATCTGGTAGAAAAGATGCAAATTGACATCTCAAATTTACAGTTTTCCAAATACTGCTAATAATCCTGAGTGGGAACAGCTGGGCTGCCTCTGCTCATGGACTTGGATCTTGTGCATGCTGTAGAAATGCAGAGCACAGCCTTATTTAAAAGGAAGTGCAGTAAGAATAGGGGCTTTTTCCCTGGTCTTGTCCTCTTTGCCATGAATACAGAACTAGGTGAAATGCTGAACGAAGTCTGCTGACACCCGTCTCTCTGCTCTTGGATGTACAGTGGGAAGGCTATAAGTGTCTGTCAGCTCTCATCTCGGGGGCACTGGACAGGGTTAGTGTGTGCCAGCAGTTGTTACCTTTTTACCCTGAGGATAGTTTGAGCAGTAATCTCTTTTGCATCTCGGTGTAGGAACAGGTTGTACATCTCAGACTTGTCTTGGAGGAGTTTGGATCCTTACTGCAGAAAGGATCCCTGCTGCTTTTACCACACTGCAGGTGCTTTTCTGGGAGAACATACCCTGACCACGCATTTCCAGCAGCAAGAGATAGGCATTGCAGTACCAAGAAGCAGGCCAGGTGAAACACGCACCAGTGTTATTGATCTACTTCTTTAAGGTTATTTCCACTTACGCACATGAAACAGTGCACTTCTTCACATATCCATCCCATTTATGACAAGCTCCTCTGCCAGGATCAGGGCTATATTTCCATTACCCTTGCTTTCCAGGCTGACATGTTGCCTGCCAATATCAAGGTCCGCATGCTTGCCACCTCTCCCAGCTGAGCTCGAAGTACTGTAAAAGCTGATACTCTTTACAAGTTGATTGACGTGGTTCTTTGTTGCAGGCTGGTCCATCTTGCCAGATGTTTCTCATGTGGATGGAGCAGCATGACCACTTCATGCTACAAGAAGCACCATGCATGGCCTAGTGGATAGAAAACTG
>NW_009932335.1:20382-28216 GCF_000696875.1 Nestor notabilis | reverse complement strand
GGCGTGTTTGAATGAAACCTGGGTTTCCCCCCAGCCAGTGGCAGTGGCAGGCTGTGTCACCACAAGAAAGTCACTGCAATTCTTCACATTTTAATGGTCAGGCAAGCCTTCCCTTCTCCACCAAAGTGCTGCAGATTAAAGCAGACAGATGAAGTTTAAACTTAATTATCATCATCATTAGTGGCAGCCCTTCTGCAGATCCATACACCTCATTGCTAGCCCAGTGGACTGGCACTAACCTTAATCTTCCCAGTCTGAATGTAAATCTTCCTCCTTCAGATTGTCAGAGAATCATATAATAAAATCGTAGAATCATAGAATGATTTGGGTTGGAAGGGACTTTAGAGATCATCCAGTTCCAACCCACCTACCACAGGTAGGGACACCTTCCACTAGACCAAGTTGCTCAAAGCCCCTTCCAGCCTGGCCTTGAACGCATCCACAATTTCTCTGGACAACCTGTTCTGGAGATGAAGAGTTCCCTCATTATCTGCAGAACTTTGAGGCTATGACAGTGTCAGCCAGCCCAGACCTGCATACATAGCATAGGCCCAGCACCTATGCATAGCCCAGCACCTGCATGCATAGCACAGGTGCTGGGGAAAGACAGCATGTGTGATGCTCCCAGCCTGCACCACCTGGGAGCATGGTGAGGACTGATCCTGCACCTCTGCCCAGCACTTTTGATGACGATTTTGCTGTGCGTAACCCCAGCAGCCTCAGGAAATCTGTCCTTACGCAACTAGGTGGCAAAGAACAAGCAATCACTGTGCTCACCACTCCCTGCTCTTCTATGCCCTGCAAACATATCCAGGGCTTTCCCGGTTCTTAGTCATGCCTTCCCCTCCTACCTGCTTCCTCAGCACAGTCCGTTTATTTTGCTTTGTTTTCAATATCCTGGCTGCAGTACTTCCATCACTATTGGAAGAGGAATGTCATGAATTGTGCATCTAAATCAGAGGTGACCAGAATTCATGGATGTGGAACCAGCAGCCTTACTAGCTGTGGGCAGGCACAGATATGACGCTGTGCAACTGGAGATGCAGGCAGGGCATGTGGGAGCAGCCCTGCAGAACTGACCATTCCCCCAGCTGCTGCTGCCTTGCCTTGCCATCCCTTCCTCTTGCGCTCCCCAGCCATGCCTCTTATCTACAGCTACAGGTTATGCTTGTGGCTATCCAGTGTGGAGACTGGCCCTTGTGTTTGCCAGACAGGCCCCTGGAGCATGAGCAGAGGCATATCCAGATCTGCTTGCAGTAGGTGGGAGGAAGATGCTGCTCCCTTCGCCTTCTGCTCCACAGCAGCTGGGATCTCCCATTTGCCTGTCACCTGCTCCACTGGTGTGGCTCATGAGGGATTTGTGCTTCTGTTCATGTGCAGCTCTGAGCATGGGGCTGCTGCTTGATAGAAGAGCCCATGAGCAGGATCCTAGGATGGTGCAAGTGATGTGCAGACACCAGACCTGTCTCACTTGGCACAGGGCATTTGGCGAATTCTGGTAAGGGATATACCCTGCAAATGCCTCTTTTCCATGCTGAAAAAAAGGAATGGCAAGCATGGAGGCTGTGTGGTATGACAGGAATGGAAACCTCAATAACAATGCAGTTCAGAAAGCACTTAGGTGTATGGTCTTGTCATGCAACCATTAAGGGTACTTAGCTACTCTGCAGTTAAAAACAAGATTAAGCTTTTTGCTGTACTGTAGCCTTAGTCATTATGGGATTATAATAAATACAAAAAACTGTGCCTGCCGTGCAGATGCTGGTGAGATGGCTGCGAAGTGCCTGGCACCAGATTTTTGCTGCCAGCTGAATGCAGGAGGTTGATAAAGAGGTGGCTGCCCGCTCAGGTATTGCTAGGCCAGATGTCTGGTTTGATTTTACTAAAATAGCTTGGTTAATGATCTGGGGTAAGGGATAAACACCTCATTAATTAATCCTGCTGCTAATAAGCAAGGAGGTGCTGTAAACACCTGTGGGAATAAATTACATTAAGGGGAAATGATGTGAAAGTAAAGTTAGAAATGACAAGTCAGAGCTTCCTGAAAGAAAATCCCCAAAACAAGTGTACCCCAGGGGAAGGAGGGAGGGATGGAGGTGTGCTGGTGTCCTGGCTATTCCCACCCACACCTGGTGAGGGTTTCCTGTTTGGGAAGAAGCAACACTGGCAGAGAAATGAGAGCAAAACAAAGACCATCCTGCAGCACAGCAGCAATGCAGCAACACAACCTGTGTCATTTTTGGTTCATCTCTGTTTTGGTGCCAGCCAAAGTTACGGTTTCTCTCTGCAGAGCAGCAATGAGATAATGTTGCTGCCATTCCTGTGTCTGCTGACATGTGAAGCAAGTGGCTTCTAGCAGCTGATGCCCACATGGGAGGATGAGGAACATCTCACGGGGGAGGCAAGGGCTCTGAAACAGCAGATATATAAGGCAAGATAAATACAGCCAGGCACTGGGAGTGGATCCTGCTTGTGCCACCAAGGATAGCACCGCACAGCACAATTGGGAAAGCCAGCTCCTGCTAAGATCTTGGTTCTAGCATCTCCCTCCTGCTTAGAGTGTCAGAGTGTCATTTTGCAACCTAAATGCTCTCAAAGTATGGGGTGCTCCTGATTTCATCCCTGGCTGGACCACATAAACCAGACACAAGTGGCTGCCGCATATAAACATCATGTCTGAGGATGCTTCAAAGAAGAGTTGCTGGGTGTGGCTCTAGGGATATAGATGAAAAGCAGGACTCAAGATAAGCAGAGCAGATACCCCACTGAACCAAAAAGCACGTGGGCTTTCCAGGATACCTGTGGGCTGGGTGCCTGCTGAGAAATCCCCAGACTTGACCTGTTCAGTTAGTGTAAAACTAGACGTGACGCAGCATGATAAACACACAGTACAGTTCAGACAGTGTGAACCAACAGGTTTCTTATATTTCCGCTTTCAAGAAGCTACTGGTTTTATCTGATTATTTCAGGGTATTCATGAAGAGATACAGAAGTGAAGAGTGCAGAGAGTGCATGACAGGCTACACTAACACTGGGACTTTGGAAACCGTCAAACTCTTAAGCACCAAGAGTTGGAGGAAAGAGCCATGTCCCTCCACCCACACTTCCAAGAAAATCCATCAGTCCATTAGCTCAATAGAGATAAAAGCTGAGTGGCAAAAGTGAATCATAGAAAAGTTTAGGTTGGAAAAGACCTTTGGGATTGTGCCCAACCATTAACCATTAAACCATGTCCATAGGTGCCACATCTCCACATCTTTTAAATACCTCCAAGGACGGTGATTCCACCACTTCCCTGGGCAGCATGTTCCAATGCTTGACCACCCTCCTGGAGAAGAAATTTTTTTTAATATCCAATCTAAACCTTCCCTGGAGCAGCTTGAGGCCATTTCCTCTTGTCCTGTCAGTTGTTACCTGGGAGAAGAGACTGACCCCACCTCGCTACAACCTCCTTTCAGGTAGTTGTAGAGAGCAATAAAGGTCCCCTCTGAGCCTTCTCCAGACTAAACACCCCCAGTTCCCTCAGCCATTCCTCATCATGCTTGTTCTACAGACCTTTCACCAGCTTTGTTGACCTTCTCTGGACCTGCTCCAGCACCTCAATGTCTGTCTTGTAGTGAGGGGCCCAGAGCTGAACACAGGATTTGAGATGCAGCCTCACCAGTGCCCAGTACAGGTGGATGATCACTGCCCTGGCCCTGCTGGCCACACTATTGCTGATACAGGCCAGGATGATGTTGACCTTCTTGGCTGCCTGGGCACAAGCTGGCTCATGTTCAGCTCCATCAATCAGCACCCCCAGGTCCTTTTCCACTGAGCAGCTTTCCAGCCACTCTTCCACAGGCCTGGAGCGTTGCATGGAGATGTTGTGGGCCAAGTGCAGGACCTGGCACTTTGCCTTGTTGAACCTCACACTGTTGGCTGCAGGCCATTGATCCAGCCTGTCCAGATTCCTCCACGGAGCCTTCATATCCTCCAGGAGATCAGCACTCCCAGCCAACTTGGTGTCATCTGCAAATTTACTGAGGGTGCTCTCAGCCCCCTCATACAGATCACTGATGAAGATATTAAACAGAACTGAGCCCTGTTGCCCAGCTCTGAGCCCTTGGGAACATCACTTGTGACTGGCCACCAGCTGGATTGAACTCCATTCACCACCACTCTTTGGGTGCTGACATCCAGCCACTTTTTAACCCAGTGAACAGTACACCCATCCAAGCCATGAGCAGCCAGTTTCTCCATGGTGAAGGCTGGGGGAAATAGTGTCAAGGCTTTACTAAAGTCTAGGTTGGCAGCATCCACAGTCTACCCCTCATTCACTAAGCAGGTCACTCTGTCATGGAAGGAGATCAGGTAAGTCGAGCAGGACCTGCCTTTCACAAACCCATTGATTGGGCCTGATCATCTGGTTGTCCTGTACATGCCACATGACGGCACTCAAGATAATCTGCTCTATGACCTTCCCTAGCACTGAGGCCAGGCTGACAGGCCTGTAGTTCCCTGGATCATCCTTCCTGTCGTCCATGTAGATGGGCATCACATTTGATAACCTCCAGTCAACTGGGACCCGTCCCAGCTACCCAGGACTGCTGATAAATGATGGAAAGTGGCTTGGTGAGCACTTCCCCCAGCTCCCTCAACACCCTTGTGTAGATGCCATCCAGACCCATAGATTGGTGTGTGTCTCAGCGGTGTAGTAGGTCACTGACCATTTCCCCTGGGATTATGGGGGCTTCACACTGTGAGACAGACTCCCTGTCCCTGTCTTCCAGCTCAGGGCTCAGGTGGCTGGGTACCCTGAGAAAAACTGGTCTAACTACTAAAGACTGGGGCAAAGAAGGCATTAAGTACCTCAGCCTTTTCATCACTCCTTGCCACTGTGTTTCTCCCCACATCCAGTAAAGGATGGAGATTCCCTTAGCCCTCCTCTTGTTGCTAATGTATTTATAGAAACATTTTTACTGTCTTTTACAGTGGTAGCCAGATTAAGTTCTAGTTGGGCTTTGGCTCTTCTAATTTTCTCCCTGTATAACCTCACAACATCCTTGTAGTCCTCCTGAGTTTCCTGCCCCTTCTTCCAAAGCTAATAAACTCTCTTTTTTTTTCCTGAGTTCCAGCCAAAGCTCTGCTCAGGTGCAGGTGAAGGTGCAGGTTTGCACAAGAGCTCTCCTTCACTGGTGCCAGACTCAGGCTCCCAATCCAAGACAGGACCCTGTCACTTTGGAGACGTGGCTGTGTGCATCGTATCCCTCAGCCCTGTGCTCATGACTGGGGGGTGCTTTTGGACCCAAAAGCAGCTGCAGGTCTCCCAGGCACAATCCTGCTGGTGGGAGGTTCAGTCGAGCCCTGCCCATGCAGGCACGGTGGGGCAGGCAGGCATCTTCAGGGCCACAAAGCACTGAGTCAGACCCACAGTGCCAGTGCCCTGCAGCCTTGCCCTACTCCGCCCCACAGTCAAACCCCTTCCGGGAGCAGCGCTGCTCCGCACGGCAGCGGTGGGGAGAAGCGATGCACGTAGCGCTGCCTCGGCTGCCTTGCAGCACCCGTATGAGCAGCGCTGTGTACTGCATGGCATCCTGTTGTCCCATACTGGGACTGCAGAACTCCTCACCTGCCGACACTCACAGGCAGAGCTGGCTGCTGGGGCCGCAGCCCGGGCTTTTACATAGGAGTGCCAGGAGCTCTGGCTCCTCTGCCATCTCTGCCTGGACGTGGTGGGTAGATGGGGATGGATGCGCTGCCGCTCTCTGCTCCTGCCCACATGGATGTGTTGCTGCAGCTGGGTTGGTCTGACACTCCTCTGCTGCCAACAGCGCACGTGGATGTCTCTCGCTGCGGTGCCAGGCTGCTGCCCCAAGCGTTACACATCAGATCCTCTGCAGCTTCAGCTTGGCCTGTTTGCAGACCATGGCCGCATGTGATGAATTTGCATAGCAAGGCTAGTAGGTACTGATGTCATCTACAAAGATGGGGAAACTATAGCACAGGCACCACGTAATCTGCCTGTGTGCTGGGGATGGAGGCATACAGTCTGGACTGGAGCTGGGACTTGCCAGCTCCTCTCCCAGGCTGTCCTGCTACCAGCCCATGACAGCAGGCAGAGCTTGCTCTCAGTGGCTGCTGGGGCTCTCAGAGGTGTCATGGGATGTCCAAGGATGCAGGAGAAAAGACCAGCATGTCACCACTACCAGGCTACCCTGCATCTTAAAGGCAGACAAGGGAGTATGCAAGAAACCCTGGGACAGCCACGTGGCTGATCACATAGGGAATCACCAGGACCATATAAGCAGCAAATAGCTGAAAGCAGGAAGAAGTAAGAAAAATCTGCGATGGGTAAAAAGCCTGAGCCTTGGGTTGCCATGGGTTTGGGCTGTCAGGCTTACTGCTCCCTGCTTGGAAGTGCATGCAGAGCCTGCACTGACGCAGCTTTGCACACTGGCAGCTGGGGCAGGCTTTTGCCTGCTTGGTCGTCACAGAGCTTCTAGGAAGTGGCAGGATCTGAGATTCCCTCCTGCTCATTAGTCACTGTATGAACAGCGCTGCCCTCCCCATCAGTTCGCAAGACTGATGCAACCACGTGGGAACCTCTGCAACTGCATCTCCACTGCTGAAGAAGACACCCATTAGAATAGAGCAACAGCAACAAACAAAATCAAAGGGAGGCAGCTGCGTCAGAAGTTTGTTCGTGGTGTTCAGGCTTGTCTGAGGAGATCCAGGTCAGATCTGGTGTATTCCTGCCTGCTGGGAGGAGGTGCCAGCGTAGCAGCCACCCTCGCCCCACCTGCCTGCCCTGGGACAGCAGCAGTGGCAGCTGCTAGACAAGGCTTTTGGCCCTGCTGTCATTTCCCACAACAACATGTCTGTCTACTGGAGACCAAGTAGCCTGTGTTTTGGCTGCTGGGGCAACCTCTTATTGCCATTTATCACCAGTATTTAAAGGACCTTCAAGGTACCTCAACACCATGTTCCATCTAAAACACCTTATCACCATGTTCCATTACACGGCTACAAAAAAGATGACTCCCTTTTTAAAAGGAGCCACATGAAAAAGACTAGGGGAAATGAAAACAAGTTACTCCTGGGGATATTCTGACTGGACACAAAAGGAAGTTTTGACAATGAGAACAATCAGTTATTGGAATGATCTCCCCAGGGAAGTGGTGGATCCCCCAACACTGGATACTTTAAAGATTTGACATGCTGGGCCATCTAGTCTAGGTTGTGGTTTGCCTCCAAAGGTTGGACCAGATGATTCCTGAGGTCCCCTCCATTGTGGGATTCTAAGATTCCTGGCTCAGACCAGCCTGGCAGCCATGACAGAAGATTCCCCCACCCTGCTCAAGAAGGTTTTTGGTGGGAGATTGGACCCTGTGTCCCCACAGAGCACTGCCTGTCTCCCACAGCAGCACAGAGAAGAGAAGCCTCTTCTGCCTCCCCAAAAGTGGTGCATGCACTGAGGCACTGTGTGCAGGCACTCCCCAGGGAGCTGCTTGGCTGCAGTTACACCAGGTTGCATCAGCCCTGAGCTATGAGCCCGCAGCTTCCAGGTTTAGGGTGGGTACCAGCAAAGCAGCATCCCAAGGGCAGATGCCAAAACATCCTGTGCCTACAGACCCAGCAGCTGACCCCAGAGAATCCACAAGAGGGACAACAGGGCTGGGTTGGGTGCTCTTGGGCCAAAAGGGGACCCTGAGAAGCTTTGCTGCTGTGAACAAAACTATGCTTTGAGGGTCCTTTTCTGAGGGATTTTTGCTCTGGCCTTGTTGAAAGCAGTCTCTTATTTCCCTGGGTCAGGCTATCCTCATTGCTCTTCCTTCAAAATGTCCTCTGGGAG
>NW_009932335.1:0-20351 GCF_000696875.1 Nestor notabilis | reverse complement strand
GAAAGAGTGCTTTTACCATACAAGCAAAGCGAGTGCACTCTGCTCCAGCTTGGCCTAAAGAGTCAGATGAAGATGACTCCGTTTCCCTGCCAACCCTGTGATGTTTCAGACAGGATTCGATGTGGTCTGACTGACATGACCAAATGAAATGCTCCTGTGAGCTGGTCACATTCCTGGACTCTGCCTTCAGTCTCACAGTAGGGCAGTGACACTCCTGGGAGCCAGAACTGCTGTGTGGGCCCTGCACTCTCTGCAGCATCCCCTTCCTTCGGCCTGCCCATGCCAGAGCTGGACTGCCCTTGCAGCCGAGGAGGGGATGCCCAGGTCATGGTTTGGCTTTCTCTGTGTGTAGCCACAGATGTACATTTCTCCTCATCTTTGAAACATCTCATACAGCTTTTTTGTCTTTTTTTCATACTTCTGCTTTTCTTTTCCTGCAGGACTCAGCAGCTATGTCCAGCCAGAGCTTTTTCATGTGTGGTATCAGTGCTCTGCATCCCCAATAAATGCTTCAGCAGCCACTGTTCAGGGCAGTAACTCAGCCCAGCAGGCTGGACCTGGGCTCACGAGGGCCCTGCCAGCCCCGCAATGGGTTCATGGGTCTGCTCAAATCCCTCATTCCCCATCTGTTTTCATGCCGACCTTGGACTCAAGCCGCCTTTGCCAGGCAGGCATAAACAGACCCACACCACAGTATGGGCTGCATGAGGACTTGCACTGGGGTAAAAGCCTTTCCTTTGCTGGCAGCAAGGCCCAGCTGAAGACTAAAACCCAACCCCTGCTTCTGGTCTGCAGCTACATCCCTCCCACTGCTCTTAGCACTGCCTGCAGTGCTGGCGTCCCTCCACAGCTGCCATGCCTGGTGCACACGAGCCCTGGTCTGGACATGCTGTCTTGTCCTTAAGAGCATCAGCAAACACACATTTACATTTTCTACTACTTTTTCTGCAGCATCCAGGGGCCTTTTATACCTAAATGCCTCAGGGTCTCTGCATGGAACAGAGGGAATAGCCCCCTGATCCCACAGTCTCCCCTAGAGCACTGGTGTCTGCAGGGAAGAGGATGGCAGGCTTCCCATGCTTTCCAAAATAATGTATGTTTGCTACATTCCTCCTCTTATCACATCTGCTTATGGTCCCCCAGGATGTTTTTGTTCCTGCTTGTCTCTGCTTTTATTGCACAAAAACAAAGCTTTGAGAAAGGAAGGAGGAGAGAAAGGAGGCAGGGAGAAGAGAAACATCTCTGCTCTTCTGCTCCCAGTGCTTACATACAAGTCCAATCTCCAAAGCCAATTCTTCAGGGTCAGATGGTTTCAGGGCCACCCTGTATCCAAGAACTCCCAGTGCTTACATAGAAGTCTAGTCTCCAGAGCCACTTCTTCAGGGTCAGATGGTTCAAGGCCACCCTGTACCCAAGAATTCAACATCCATCAGCATTCCTGTGGTTTTGCTTTTCATGTCGGAGCACCCCCAGCATTCACCTTCATCCCTCCAGCACCCCATCACAGACCATCTCTGGGCTACCTCCAGCCAGCATGTAAGAGTGGTATGAGATACCGTTTTCTCATGTCCTGTGATGATAAGGGTGGGGTTTATCTCTTTCCTTTTCTACTCTGTGTGCCCAGGAGCAGCTTGTCAGCATTGGGAGGGAAAGAAGTTAGGAATGCAAAGGAATTGTTTGAGCAAATAAGCGTTTGGCACCTGTCCCTTTTCAGAGTAACTCTTTCTATTAACCAAACCACTGTTCCAGTTTGCCAGGATCATTTGCAGTCCTGCTTTCCAGGGCAGTGCCTCCCAGCTCTGCACAGGTCAGAAGCATATGCCACATCCACCATCCAGGTGAATAATACAAACACCAAGTGGGCCCAGACTGACACAAAAAACCCCAAACAATCCTCAAACTTGCTTGAATTATCTCTGCGATGTCGCCACAAACCATTGGCACTAGATACAATCATCCAACAAAGTCTGCACCCACCTTCTAATGATCTCATTTAAACCACGCTGCAGGAAAACTCACAGGAGAAGGTGAAAAAGGCCTTGGCAGTGCCAAGCAACGTGCCAAGTGTCCTGCTCCTGCATGTCAGCATCACATCTCTCCTTGTTACAGGAGAAAACGAGGCTGGTGTGGTACAGCCTGTTATGATTGCTGTTCCAGTGCCACGATGCACTTTCTGAGTCTTCTTGCTGCTTAACACCTAAATCAGAAATGCAGCCTGCACCTCCAAATGAAGACTGATGCAAACACAGCATTAAACAGTTTGGCCCTTCCAGTGCCAACAGTTGCTGCCTTTTTTTGTACTTTAAGTCTCACAGGAGGCACCACTCTATTGACTGCGACTGCCAGTGGATCTGCTTGGGCTGTGGTATTGAAACTATGCATGTACTAAAAATGAAAAAAGACAGAAAAGAAACAGAAGAGCTTCTACTTTTCTTATAAATGGCTTTCTCTATGACAAGTACACTTGTAATAGCAACAAACCAGGTTTTTCTTGGCATGCACATGAACCCCAAAATAGCACAGAAAGCATAAATTTAAGTTTTGCATTTTGAGCTTCAAATGAAGCAGGACAGGATGTGAATGCCAGGCTCAGTGGATGGCACTTTGAACATGACATAGTACCAAAGTAATGACGGGAATAGGTGAGATGTTTGTGGAATGTCCTTTTTATCAGGTCAGAATCGCGGCCACGTTAAGGAAACTCCTCCTTAGGTAGCGTGGAAGGAAAGGCTGATACACATTTCACTTTTCTGGCCCACTGTACTAGATTTGCATTGCAAGGTTTTGGTAGTGGGGGGAAGCAGAGGTGCAAAATATAGAGATTCACAGAACCTGTTTTTCTCATACAGAGGCATTGCCTTGTTATTTTGTCTCTGTACAAGGAGGGTAAGGTGACCCAGGTTTACAAGGAATTAGTCACTGAAGGATAAAGACGTGTTGCTGCATTGGTCAGGAAAACAAAGTGATGGTGTAACTGTAGGTGATGGTGACCTTTCTCCTGCAACATCAAGTATCTTTAGAGTTAGCACAAAGTGAGATGTGAACAACAGAACAGGAAAAGGCTTGCCTTTTTTAAGTTTTTTGGTAACAAAACAGCAAGAACTACAGGTGAATATGGACAACAGGAGGGAGATGAGATACATCCACCATCTTGGGTTTGACCTGGGGAGTTTCTCCTAATTAAAAATGGGAGGATGTTGAAGTGTTCCAAACATTGAGTTTTGCCTTTTTATTCAGTTGCGTGCCCTGATTGCCCAATGCCCAGTTTGCTCACCTTTACAATGTTCTGGTTTTGTGGCTGTGTCATTAAAAGAGATTATTTTGATGCTGATTTTCACACTGTGTGGCACTTTTCCTCCACCTCACATGGGTGGGCTGGCCCTGCCTTCCCACAGGTATCAGAGCAACATATCTTAAACATAAAATGCCAATGAGGGTATTTCATTTCTACCAAAAGGATTCAAAGGAGTTAGGCACTTCCACTCATTTGCCACCAACAGGCCCAGTGCTACAGGGAGCTCTGGCATTGCCACCCTCCCTGCTGGATTGCTGTTCCCCTCATGAAAGTAGATGGGATCAACTGCAAAGACAAATCCTGTCATCCCTCTCCTGATGCATATGGCCCAGCAGCTGTCCTGAGGGCAATGAAAAGCGCTGCCCTTTGCTGGGATCATCTGCGTTTGGCAGATGCAAAAATGGCAAGAGGAGTTTAAAAAGAAGAAAGCAGTGGACTTGAGGTGGTGTCAGCTGCTGAAATGCTGCTCCCAAGCAAGGGGGTACTCACCCACCAAACCCTCATACAGGAAAGCTCCTGCAGAAGAGAGATCTCCTCTTCACGCGGCACTGCAGCTATTTCTTTCCCAAAGTTAGGCTGTGGTTCAAGCTGCACCTTCAGGCTGACTTCACCTGCCTTGTTGCAGACAGTGGGAGCACGGAGTGGAGCAGAGCATCATGCAGCCACCTCCAGCAGCACAAGGCTTAGGGACTCCATTTTTGCAGCCAAAGCCACAGGAGCTCAGCTTCTCCGACAGTCAGATGGACTCCTTAGTCTTTGCTAATATCTCTTGTTTTCTTGCTTTTTGCTGTAGTTGTTGTTCTTTTTTCTTATATTTTTATATCTGCGCCACAGGGCTTTCAAGTCTCCACTGTGGAGTGAGTTTCAGCTGGGTGGTTGCTTCTTGCAGACCCAGGCAGGCCATCCTGTATCAAACCCCAGGTCTGTTGGATCTTGAAGGCTTGGAGCTATAAATTAGCTTTCACCTAAAACCTTTGGTACTGCAGCCTTGTGGTGTGGGGAGACCAGGGCAGGCTACAGCCATTAGACATGTCTGCAGTGGGTAAACTCCTCTCATGGTATGATTGTAGGAGCTCAATTGGGCTGAATTTTCATCTCCCTCTGCATCCCAGCAACAGGGTCTCTGTGTGTGATCCACCACAAAGCTGGCTAGGCTGTGCCAGGAATCCAGCTTTTTTTGGGATGACATCTGAAGTGGCAATAGCTAATCCATCTGAGTGATGAAACGATTGATTCCACAGCTGCCACTCAATTGCAGCAGGAGCCCCAAGGATTTGCAGAAACACACAGAAATACCTGCAGCTGCAAGGCTGGTCCTGACCTCCACCCATGGTCTCAGCACCAGCACGGCCCCATCCTGACCTGCTGAGGCACCATTGCACACCCCTGTCTGCAACCATCCCCAGCCAACACCGGCCAAAAGGCCTCGAGGTACTGAGACCGCTGGTCTGGCTTAGCATGGCCACTGCTGTGCTCCTGCCTCACATAAAGGATTGCTGTGGATGTGAAATCACTCTTACAGCTGCCTTTGAAACCTTCCCCTTTTTCAGCATCTTTCTAGGAGCTCCTGAAGATGGAAATTATCTACCGAAGATAATCTTGTGCCCGTTCCCTGTTCACCTTTAGTATTCCTGTGTTTAATACCTCTAGTGCACAATGGCATGGGAAATACCTGTTTCTCACTGAAAAGCACATCAAAGAGCCAAGTATAAAAAAAACATTGACAGAGTGCATTCTGAATCAGAGTTAGCAATTTTCCATCCTTTAGCTATTTTCCCCTTACAAGTCCCTCATCACCATGTGACTCTGCATTTAAGGAGTCTTTCTCACTGTCCATATCCTGTTTCCCAGAGATTTTGTTCATGTATTCAGCAGCCTCAAGCAGGCTTTCTCCTAAATCCAGCTCTGCACTCATTGCTAATGATCCTAGCTTTTCATTTGGCTCGTACTTTATAAATGCCGTTTCCTTTCCCTTTCACAAACAAATTGGATTTCCAGGTGAGGAAGCCCTTATTGCTCACACTAATGCAGAACTAGAGGAGAAGCTAGAGTCTGAAAAGCCCTTCCTGGCCTCTCTCCAGCCAGTTGCACATTTTCTGTTATGTAAATTTATCTTGTGATTGCATATAACACCCATACATACATATAGACACACACACAGACAGGCATATGCACGGTCAAATGAGGACATGGAAAGATCCCAGCTGAAGAGCCCCAGCTCTCCCAAGCCTAGAATTCAGCAGAAAATGACAGCCCAGACTTGGATACCTGTCAGCCCCGCATCCCGGGCCTGACGGGGGTTATCGGGAGTACATTGTGCTGTGGTGCAAAGGAGGGTGTGCGACCCAGAAAGGCTGCTGCCAAACCCCAGAGACTTTGGGACATCCCTCGTGCAGTTGCAGAAACTCCAGGAAAAAGTCTATTTGAGAAACTGTGAGTTTTGCCAGCCAAACCCAGAGTGCAACCGGCTCCCAGAACACAGGGCAGGCTGCCCCTCGTCTGAAAGCCACAGTGGGGTGTGCACTGTCCCTGGAATCAGAACAGCTACATGATGTACTACAGATGACTGTGTCAGCACTGCAGATGTTTTACCATAAAACCCTCAGAAAAGGGCTGCTTTAATACCTGAGCTGACTTCTCAGGCTGTCAGTCACAACAGATTTCAGTGGTGTTAAAGCAACCAAAACAAGGACACAGGGAAGAAAGATCATCCTTATTTCCCTGCAGGTGTGTAGTTTCCTGTGGTTGAGGCAGGTCCTGCTGGTATCTCATCATATCTTATTTCACTGATTCTGACCTACATGTGGGGTGGATACAATATAAAAGAGTCTGAATAATTTGTTATTGACCCAGCAGGAGAAGAAGCAAATAATGAGCAGCACGTTGTTATGGAGGAGCCTTTAAAGTAAAGAAGAAATAAATGTCTCACCACAGATGAGAAATTCTTTCTGCTGGTGAATGACTGCCAGCTGTGACCACATTAAAAACCCTTGCTAAGTCCTACATCCCAGCTCCAGGGTTTTCCTGTGGTGCTGATACAATGGTGTTTGTGGCACGTACCACCAGCACTGGATAACCCATGTGCATGGCCAGGCACGAGTGGATGGACATCTATGCACAGGCCATGCACCACTGCAGCAGGGAGGTTCCACACCCAAAAGCCCTGTGCCAAGTCCTGTTGTCAAACTGAGACTCGTTTTTTGGTGCTGATGCCTGGACAAAATGCCGCACCTGCAGCAGGAGCTTCCCTGAGCATAAGCACCAGGATTTGGGGTCCTCATTAAAACAAACATCCCCAGGAAACCTGCTAGACAAGAAAACAACAACCTGGACTTGTTTTGCTGAGTCAGGATGATGTAAAGGTGCTTGAAAGGAATAGACACTTCCACTTGTGAGTCACCTGATAAAAATCACACACTTTGACTATGTCTTAACTCTGCTGATACCGAATGACTTAAACGGAAAAGACTCAGTAGTTTTGCGGATTGCCAGACTCAAGAAGGCTGGTGGGAATACACCTACTGCCTGGTAGATGGGTGTGTGCTGCACACTGTTCCCGTGGATTTATACAAGCCCTCCTTCTGATATCACTCAGCCACAAAGGAGTAGTGCCATTGTGCTGACAATTAAGCTGAGCTGGTGTAAGTGCCAGCCACTAGGGATTTTGCAAAGCCCAGCTAGCACAGAGGATTTTGCACCAGGACACCTTTTTCACATCAGTCACTGGTGTGGATTAGCAAAACCCTTGGGCTAACAGTGTGGAAAACAGGTAGAGGCTAGGGAGCCATCCTGCATGCTGTCACCCAGCACCCGGGTGTTCCTTCATCCCTTGAAGGCAGGTGGGCAACACCATCACATCAATAACACTTGTGTATGTCCTGAGCATCTGTGAATAGCAGCATCTTCTCCTAACAAGATTATTATGAGCCCTTTCCCACCACATATTGTTATATGATCTTTCCTCAAGATGAATTTCATTTGCATTCTCCCTGCCTTGCCATTTGCACAGCTGCAAGGCATGGGGTGATCCCATGTGCTCTTCCCCTCAGCAACAGGCCATCGCTGCCAGGGGTGGAGTCTTTTTATCCAGACTACTAGGTGGTTTTGAGGTGGCACTGCATCACAGGGGATAATGTTTCATCAAGACTTGTAGGAAGTGAAGCAATGGCTGTGAGGACTGCCAGGACCGTACCCGCACTGGTGGGACTTGTGGATTTGTGTGCTCGAGTGTAGAAAGGGAGATGGATAAGGGAGGATGTCTGCATCCCTAACTACGTACTATTCAGTTCTTCCCAGACCAGTATTTTGTTATATATATATATAATATATATGTATCTGTGAATGCATCTAGCGTGTGTTTCCCAGCCATCTTCAGCTAAGCAGTCACATTGGCTTTCAGCATCCTTTTTCCCCTCACGGGGTGGGTGCCCGTTTCCCAGTAAACATGTAGATAGCTGACTCAGAATGACTTGCTGGGTAGTGCCCCAGGAGAAGAGAGCTGAACCATGGTGAGGAGGCACCCAGCAGAGGAGGACCTGACACCCCCCAACCCCTCAGTCTCAGGGCATTAGCCAGATACCACTCTTTCTGCTTAGGATGAAAGCCAAGCAGAGTCCCAGCTCTCCGGGGTTAATAACCGCCTGTAATAAAGACAAGTAATGCTACAGAATAGTAAAACAATCATCAGTTAGGCTGAGAATGTCACTAATGGATGTTTTCCCAGCCCTGCTTCAGAGCACAGTGATGGGCTTTCAGCAGAGCAATTAAAGCAATGCCCAGAGTGGAATTATCTCACGTGAACCAAAGTCCCCTGGGTGGTTTGGCTGCAAACTGTGCTCATGCTTAAGGTTCAAAGGATGTAGAAAGACTTTAAAAAAATGGGTAAGAGATATGAGGGGGAAACAAAATAATACCCTTTTGCTGCTCTTAAGAAGGACAACTTGGTTCAGACAGAAGTATGGCATGCTGGAGAGGTGAAGCTACCTAAGATTGGTCTCCAGAGGGAACAGATAAAGCTGCTGCCTCCTTGTCTCTCTGTCCCTGGATGCTGCTGTGCTGTGTCACACCTCCGTGGGAAAGCAAGAGCGCAGGAGAGGGGAGTCCAGCCCCAGAGAGCAGGCCTGGCTGCCCACACTGCTCTGGTGGCAGAGGGAGAGCACAGTGCTGCAGTGCTCATCCCAGCAGCAGCAGGACGCTGACGTGGTGCCCCTGGCGCAGGCAGAGGCAGATGGGGTGATTGCTCATCACACAGTCTGTGCAAGCCGCCCCAGTCTGGGTCAGCCCTCTGCCCTGCGTGGGTCTCACTCACAGGCAGACAGCTCCTCTGATCCCAGAGTAACCCTGAGCACTCAGGCCAGGCAAGGCTATCTCTGGGTCTACAGGGTCAGACAAAGGGAAATTCAGGGTGAAATGCAGCATCTATATTCAGGAGCAAACTCTGAAGTTCCCCAAAGCTTGGGGGGATTTGCTCCAAGAGGTTTCCTCTCTTCTTCACCAGTAATGCCTCCCCAGGCAAAAGCAGGATGAGCATTTGTGTGGACGCAGGTATATTGCTCACAGAGAAAACCAGTACTGGCAGCCCCAGAGACCTGCAAGGATTCTCTGTCTTTACCAAGCACTGAGCAAGAACTCTGAAGAAACTTCCTGACTCAGTCTCACTGGCTAGTTTTAACTATAACCTGCCACAGTCATACATCTCCTGAGGAGCAGATAAACTTCAGCTCTCAGCTCAGAGCAAATCAAGAGATTTGTTTTGGAGGAGTGGCTGGTTTGTAAGTGCTGTGTGTTTAATTGCAGCAGAGCAGCCTGCCCAAATGCACCACATTCAAGGAGATCACGCACTTCTTCACTGCCAATGAGCCTGTGGACTGAAGGCAGCATGCTCAGATATAGTAGCACAGCTTCTGTGCTGCAGACAGAGTGCTAACAAGTGCTGGGCTTATTATTTGTCATTGTGGCAAGTCATAGTTGCCCCAAAAGGAATGAGCGACACGATCTTCTCCAGTTCTGAAGTCAGTTTGGTTGTGGTTAAGTGATGGAAAACAGAGACTGAGTCATCTTTATTTATAAAGTCCAGCAACATTAGATCTTGAGCATGAAAACCAAACTACTGAGCCCCCTTCCCCAGACTGCAACAATTTAAACCATCGCCAACTCATCCAAGTAAAGCAGTCCCATTGCCTGCAAGAGGCCGCCTTCTCAAGGGTCAGACAAATAAGAAAACCAATTCCTGCATGTAACATTTAACAACTTGGGCATAAAGGAGATGTAAGGGGCTGAACAAAGAGGAATTCTTGTGGGGTATCTCCCCTTCCTAAAGTCACTGGCTGTTCTCATGAACTTAGAGCTTTCCCGAGAAACTCAACTGTGTTCTCAAGAACTCAACTGAGCCTTGCAATAAAATGAAAAAGGAATCAAGCTGCTCTGGGTTTTGATTCTTGAAAAAACAAAACCTCAGGAACACTGGGATGCAAGTCCAGCACTAAGAACCCTGAAATACCCACTGATACAGGTTTGTTGGAAATACATATACTGTGCATCTAATGCAGTTCTTGTATCACGTCCCTGGAAGTTACATCAAAGTCTTACTCAGTAGAGATCATTGCTGGTACAGACGTGCATAACAAAGGGGGATTTAAAAGTGCACTTGTTATGGTTTTGCATTAGATTGGAAATTTTCTATCAAACTGCATCGCAACAAATATCATACTTCCACGGCTGATGGCTTGATCTTTGGTGTTTTGGGTTTAATCTATATATATTAAAAAAAAAAAAAAAAAAGAGAATGAGAACTGAGTTGTTTTTACAGGTTCCTGAGTGGCTTTATGTTGTGTGAGGGCTACAGAAAGGAGAGCCCTGAGCAGGCGTCAGAGGCTGCTTGGCACTTCTCAGCCCAAGGTAATGTGCATTACTTGGCTTCCAACCTATGCAAGAGCCAAAAGTGACCTGAGCCAGCCACGGCAGGGTGCAGTTCAGTAGCCTTTGCCTCCTGCCCTGTTCAGTAGAACAAAAGGCCAGTGACCACTCAATGTAAATGAAGGCCAGAGGTCCTCTTGGAAACACCAGCTCTGTCTTGAGTCACCACGTGCCAAGCAATCCACAGTGGATCCAGAGTGGATCCAGATCCAGATTCAGAGCGGATAGTGCTGCTCCAGAGATTGCCCAAGGCTGGAAATATCCCCAGGTATTGCAGTCACTGGTGCTGGGTTTTATGCACTTTTATGGTATCTGTTTTATGCTGCACATGTACCAGCACAGAGCTGGGTCCCTCACAGTCTTGTTCTACCCATTTCAGCTACTTTAGCAGACTTCCTTTGGTCCCCCTCAGCCAGCTGCCCACCAGCCTCGCTCTGAAGAAAAGCAAGCGTAGCCTGGGTCCAGAGATCATAGAATCATAGAATGGTTTGGGTTGGAAAGGACCTTAAGATCATCTAGTTCCAAGCCCCCTGCCACGGGGAGGGTCACCTCATGCTAAACCATGTCACCCAAGACTCTGTCCAACCTGGCCTTGAACACTGCCAGATCCCACAGCCCAACAGGAAACCACAGCCTTGCTTTCTGCTTGCCACCCCCAGCCATCAAATGAATCGTCTTTGCAATGACGCACAAGTTTTAGCATTTTGCTGAACTGCAGCACAAAACCAGTACCCCAAACCTTGTGGTGCAGCCCTGGCATCCTGAGATGTGGTGTAAGGCTGGAGGAGCCTGGTTCCTCCCTCCCAATGACTTGATTTTCAGCAGGACTTCAGGAGCAAAGCTGCCAAGTAACAGCACTTGGGAACAGAGCCAGGCTTCCCACTGATGTGAGCAGGTAGTCCCCACTGAAACAGTTCCTTTTTGCACACAATCTTCTCCCAAAAGTTTGCTGCAACGACAGCATCCTCTCCGTGAGAGGTTGCTGACAAAAACTGAGCCCTTATTCCAGTACTGAAAGGAGAAGTGAGTTGAGAGAGCCCTTAATCTTGTTAAGAGCTCGGAGGACTCTGAAACATTAATTGGCCTGTCTAGACCAACTCTGTGTCTGGACGCTGTTATTGCAGCTTCTTTTGCGAATGTTGAAATTAGAGCATGGGACTGCACTAAAAACTTTGAATTTCCTTTCTTCGTGTTGCGTCACTGTATTTCATGCCTGCAGTCTTTTTTTCCTTCAGTTCTTAACAAAACAAAAGAACAAACTTCTGCATTTCTATTGGGTTTTGTATTGCTGAATTTCCATGCTTTGTAGCTGCTGGGATAGCATTAGGAGGAAAATACGTAATCATGATGCTAAAGGATAAGCCTGGGACAGAGAGTGCTTGGCTAGCATGGCTGCCACGCTGGAGCTGTTCAACACAAACATGAGTGAAGGGCCCCTGCTGAGCTCCACAGGAAGCTTCAAGTTTAAAACTTGAATTTGGGTCAAATCTGAAGAAAACCTCCAAATCTTAAAGTCATTGCTTTAAGGGGGTGTCTTCTTGGAGCGGAGGATACCTCATCTATCCCCATGGACTAGTGCTTGCCAGGTTCAGTGCTGTGACAATGATGGGAAAAGCCAGAGTTTATGAGAAAGCAGATGACCATGCTGAAACCCACCAGCCCACTGAACTCCCCAGGCATTTTCCCTGCAGACACCCCTGCTGCACCAACACCATCCACTGACACCAAACATGGGGTGGTCATGGAAGACATCAATGCCTACCCCTCCAGCAAGGCACCCAAGCCCATTGGAAAGCAGTGTCCAGCCCATTTTTCCATGGTGGCAGTAGCATTGCCCTCATCCAGAAGCATCTCTCATCAGGCCAGGAGTGCCCAAAGGCTGTTAATCAGTGTCACACTTCTCAGAAACTTCTTACAAGTCATTCTGGTGTTGCCTGGAAAAGAAATTACATGGCAATAAACCAGAATTGTTTGGTTCCTGTTAATTAGCCAGAAAGGTGGTAAACATTAACTACCCATGAGAAGCATGTGATACATACAGGAGTGCAGGTGTCCCCCTCAGCTGAACGTTTTTGTTCATCTGGAGGTTTCTGGACGTGGGCTGTCTCATGAATCCTCTAGGATATGACAGCACGCATGAGGAGGGGGTTAAACATGCAGCACAGGAAGGAAAAGCAGCAGCTAAGCCTCCCTGCACCATTAATCACTGTCACATCCTTTGCCCTCCAGCGGGAGGGAGCTGGTACAACAGAACTGGATGCAGCAGTGTTCACCTTTCCAAGACAGCAGAGAATGAAGGGGAGGCCCACACATTCCCCTGCATCTTTGTTAGACACACAACCACAGCTTGACTGGGAGGTGTGTGGTCCACAGGCGGCACGGCCAAGTAACTTGGAAGCCTCCAGCGGTCAGAGGCTGAGGTTTAGCCTGGTTATAGAGAGGATGGAGAGTGACCAAGTGCTCCTCTTTCCATTGGGCACTGTCATAGCTTTTGAGGGTCCCAGCAGATAACGATGGCCTAGTCTAAAGCAGCTCCACACCTGGTGGGGAAAGCAAAGGTTCTGTCTTCTCATGCACTGCAGGCTCCCTGAGCTCCACTGCATCAATAGACAAGACACCCTGTGCCAACAGATGCCCGAAACCTGTCACTGGCATTTGTATGTGTTCACACATACACTTGGATACCATCTGCCTGCCAGTGGTCACCTTGGTCAGATGGGTGGACCCATGAGCCCCACATACACATTGGCCAAGCAGCTGTGAAATCCTTACAAAATAGATGACACTTGCCACCAGATGGATGTGACACCATTTACAGCATCTCCTCTACACAGATTTAGAATGGCTTGAGATGGCCGATGGGTAAGTCACACTAGAGGGGAGGCTCCTCTGGCCTGGGGCTTTGTCTGTGTGGTTCCTCAAGCCTTCCTGTCACTTCATGAGTCACAGCCATCTCCAAGCACGTGGAAGAGGCAAGTGAGCAGATGCCTGTCTCATGAGGTAGAGAGCTAGTGTTGTTTCTTCCTGTCTGCTTTAGGGCATCCCATCACAAGACAAGTCCTCAACTTGTTTTGATCTGGCTAGTGATTTTGGTTGCCCTGGTTTTCAAATGCTTTATTAGAGGTACCTTTCAGGAACCTAAGTTTTTCCAGGATGTGGTAGACTATCTTCCCACACATCCCTGCACCCTAAAACTGTTCGCAGCTGCACACTGCATGATTTGCTCATCCAAAAATACAATTCCTTTGAAAGCTGTTAGCTGGAGCACTTCTGCAGTATAAACACAGGCACTTCAGCATCACCCATTCAAAATGCAATTGCATGTGTACTTTTGGGAACAGGAGCTGTGCACATCCCCCTTCAGTAAGCATTACATATGTGTTAATGAACCTCTAAGAAATCAAAGACTATACATCTTTTAAACTTAGCTCCATTCCCTGATCTGAGCCAGCATCAAGAGATGGAGCACTCTCATTTTTGGGTAAGCAAATGAGACACTTATGTTTTATGGATGTATTGGATTTGCATGGTAAGTTTTTAGCAGCAGGGGCAGTGATGTGAAGGCCCTGAGACATCCTGAGATGGAGGCCCAAAGTCAGCTTGCCCCTCTCTTGTCATCATTTTTTGTCCATGCTGCTGCCCAGCTTCTTACTGTGCTTGCTAAAATCTCCCCAGACACCAGGTCAGCCACTGCAGGATCCCAGCTGGAGCACAAAAATAACAGCTGTAATGGGAATTCTAAGAGAGGTACCACACTTGCCCTTCTGAATCTAGTGAGGATGACTCAATGCTCAGCACCCATTCTGGTTTCTGTGCCTGCCATTTCCCACAGAGAGCACCATAGCAGCCCCCAGGGCTTAGGGACCCTTGGCCTGAATTTGTCTCTGCAATGGCCCAGGGAGGGTACAGCACTGGCGGGACAGGGGGTACGTGAGCCCCACACCCTCCTGACAACTCTCGAGCCTCAGTGTACAAACCACATCACATATTTTTAAATCAGGCCTGGCAAATGCATCACAGATGAAGGTCAAAGTCTGCAGTTATATCTCTGTGGCTTATGCAGAAAAAATGCCTGGAGACCCAATATCTGGGTTGCCCAGCCTGCAGGTTGTGCAGGTAGGTGGAGGTGTGTGAAGCAGATTCAGAACTACACAGAAATGCAGTATTTTACATCCAGGTAAAGCGAAACTGCATAGTTAGGAGAAGGGAGAAAGAAATCTCAAGAGAGGCCGGGAATGATGAAAAAAGCACAGAAGCTTGAATAGAGAGAAACAAAGCAGAACAGCTTTGAGTATTAGGTACTCAAAAGCAAAGTTTGTCATTGGTACCAGTTTGTAATTTGAATGTCATGAAAAGAAGAACTGAGCCTCTGTTTTCCCCACAGCACTTCTCACATGCTGCTTCCCACAAGTAGCACAATACGCTCTGCTGCAGCAGGCTGCCGAAAGGCATTAGAGTCGTAAGTGTTCACCTAGGACATCAGAAACAGCCTTGATCTGAGGACATCTGAACAGTCACAGTCGGAGCAAACACTTTGTGAAGCCACAAAAGCCTGCCTCTAGTGTGCATGGGGTTTTCTGTCTGTTACTGAGCTTTTAGATGGCAGCTAAACATAACTACAGCTTGCAATTTCCCTATGTTGCTTTACAAACCACCTGGGCATGACACTGATCCTGTGCTCTGCTTTTAACACAGACACATTACCTCATTGATAAGACACCAACACAGTCTAACTTCATTCACAGAACTTGCACTAAAGACAAAACAAATCAAGAGGATTTGACAGACTGTGCTAGCAGATGCTGAGCGGGACCTACCAGTCCCTGATGGGCCCTGTTGATTTCCTGGGAACTCTCTGATGAATCTACTTCATGTGGTCTTACCCACATGAGAAAAAGCAGCCTTATCTCCGGTGAAAAGCATTCACTAGTCATTTCCAGGTACTCATTTCAGACAAACTCTAAAAAGCACTGGGTTGATTCCCTGCTGTATTAGGTTTGTGTGACAAGGTTTTGGTTGCAGGGAGGAAACAGGGGTAGCTTCTGTGCGGAGACACCAGACTTGCTTTCTCAAAGACATCTCCACATGTGCACCAAGAGCTAGTTGGTGCCTCACATGCTTGTATTTTGCATCTGATCACGCAAACCCAACATAAATTCTCCCCCAAACAAAAAGCTGTGACAACGCTTATGTCTCCAGGAAGGCAAAAATCTCTGGTTTTCTCTTCAAGGGTCTCTTGGTGCAGGCTGACATGCCACTCAGCAGACACCCAGCACAACCACAGGAACCACAAAGTGCAGAATTTCAGCTTCATGCTTTGGCCAGGCCTTGAAATTCTCTTTTCCTCTTTGGCCACTGCTGCCCTCCAGCATGAGCACCTTGCAGTAGTGTTCAGCACCTGCTCCCCAAAGGGTCTTGTTCCCGTGTCACAGCAGGGGACCAGGGGCACACACAGATTCAGCAGCATCCTCTAGGAAAAACACAGGGTCCTCAAGAAAATAAAACTGAGCTTCCTAGGAAAATTGCAGGTCTGCTTTTGCAAGCCCACTCTGCTCCCTGAGGAAGGATGGAGGCTGTGAGCATAGAGGTTACCAAACATCTCAGGCTCGGTTTGAGATATTTAAGGCAACTACATGACAAGTGTAAGTCTCTCTGCTCAAGACCTGAAGTGCCTTGATACCCTGAGAGTGTGGATGAGCTTTCCCATGTTTGTAAATATCGTGCCAGTGGCATCTTCCTTTCTGGAGACAGAGCATGCCATAAACCCAGGTGAGCTCACAGAAGGTTTCTTTAAGAAGAAATGATCAGGTTCCTTTTAATACAAGGGCCAAAAGTACCAGCTTCATCAGCTCTGGAGTCTTTTGAGATTCCTTTCTCCGAAGAACTTAATAAAAATGAAATGATAATGAGTTGGACAGTATTAACATGCATTTTTTCTTGCCTCTCAGGAGGAAGTTCTTGGTTAACCTTTAACTCCCCTTGGTAAAGGGAGCTGAACTGTGGCCAAGATCCTTATTCTCCTTTTTTTTTATTCAGCTCCTCCTCTCATCCTTAAACAAGACATTCTACACCAAGCATTCAAAAGACATTGGGTAATTACATTAGTAGTACACCATCTTGGGAGAGAGAAGCCTGTTTGTTCCATGACTTATGCTGGCATGACACCAAGCACAGCTATCTAATTATTAAATGCTTATTGCACCTTTAATAGGTCAGTTACAAAAGCAAAATCTTCCAGAAGAGCAGGCTGGAAGGAAAGGGAAAGTTAATTAAAGGCTGCTGCTTGGTTGCAGTGTCACGGTCAAGTGCAACACTCTTTATTGCCATTGTAAGGCACTGGCAAATAACCTGGCCTTCCTATGATAAAAACTGATGCAGTTGTTGCCTCTAGCAGTTTCTTTATTTCTGCAACTCTCTGCACCATTGCCTAATGCTGGACATGACTGACCATCTGTGCCACAGCTGTAGTAATACTTTCCCTGTAGCTATCCCTTTTGCTGCATCACAAATTTGAGTGGTTGGGTGACTTAATAATGTTTTTGGGAGACAGAAGTTTGTCTTAGGCATGCTCATGAGACCCTGAAGGGGTTAACTTGTGAGAAGGTATCACAGGCTGATGGGTCCGGGTCCCCACTCTCTTTTCCTTTCATCTTCCTCTTCTCCCTCCCCTCATTTTCAGGTTTCCTTACTCTCTAACACATGCTGCTGGGGAAATGGGTAACATGGATGACTACTGTACACCAGACCCCAAAGCCTGCAATATCTGGCTATCCATTAGTGAACACTTTGCAATACAGCCTTTGGGATGTTAAACTGCTGACCCCCAGCCTACTTTGCATCTCACCACTCGATGGTGTTTCCTCCAGCCACCAAAACACACTGGCTCACAAAGCAGAAAACACAAAAGCAAGCCCAAGAAAGCAGTCCATGTCTCCAGAGCCCAGCAGATTTGCCTGCCTTCAATTGCTGACAGGGAAACACAGCTGGAAAGCTGCTGGCAGAGGCGAATGCGGGGGTGCAGGAGAATCACACTGGGACCATGGGCCACAGCTCTGTCTTTTTCATCCAGATGGATGCCACAATTTAAGCCCTACCTAACTGGCTGTCCTGACAGGGATCACTGCTGCCCACCTTTCCCACCCTGCTTCCCACCTCTCCTGGCAGCTCAGAAAGAGCTGAAAAGTGCAGTTTGCTCAGACTCCCAAGCACCCCACAGGTCTGACCCTGAGCACACTGAGGTTCACCACTGGCTCCACACGAAGCCCTTTCCCATTGCTGGTCCATGCTGCTCTCACCTAACAGATGACACAAATTAGCACAAGCAGATTTGAAAAAAAACAGATGCCTTCTGCCACTAGAGCTTTAAAGATGATTAAAAGAGGTAAAATTTTCATTGAATCCCCACCTGAGTGTTTGTGAGGTTTATGGCATGCAGGGGCTCTCAAAAATACAGCCCTTTTTACAGGTATACATCTAAGTGGTGCTGATTAATTCACTTGAGGGCACCTAAATTTAGACCTGCCAACTTTCTCTCCCACAGTCTTTCCACACATCAAAGGACTGTAGCAATTCATTCTTATAGTGCATGGGTGGCATGAGCATTCATCAATACCTCCGGAGTTTCTGTATGAGAAACTGCCTAAGGCTTGATTTTTGAAGCCTTCACTGCATTTCTGCTCTGTCCTTTCTTGAGCCACGTTCTCTGGCTGTAAGGAGCAAGCAAAACCATGCACCTGAACGGCAAAGACGTGTCTTTAAAAGTGCTTCCTGGTTCCCTCCTGCATTTGCCAAGAGCCATCTATTGGCTCACTGTCCTATCACCAATACCGTTCTGGGTATGACAAGGCATACAGCAATTTGCTGAAGCACGAAATTCGTTTACTTCCCCACAACTAACTTGCATATTTTTAACAGCCACATTCCCTCTCCGGCAGCTCGGGGGAGGGAAGTATGTTGCATTTATGCCTGTGAGGAAGGTGGGTGGGAGTGAGGGCACATGAGAAGCAAAGGCCCCCATAGTCGGGTGACTGTGTGTGTGGGACAGCCACAGCACTGTTGAGATAAACAATGAGACAGTCCAAAATTTAAAAAGAAGAAAAAAAGAAAAATAAATGCCAAAATAATAAGAAAACAGGGTGTGTTTTCTGGGTGTGTGTTGTTTTTTTTTTTTTCCCTCAGCCAGAGGACCCACATTCCTCTGTATCTGAGTGCAGATCACATAAATTATACTAATGTCCAGTTATTTTAGGCATTCAGACAACAATCCCACAGCAACATTTTGGACTTCAAACAGCTGTACGCCTAAGCCTGTACTTGACTGTAAGCACACCAAGAGGCAAATGGCAGCAGATGGGATCTGAGGACAGAGGCATGTAGGCACCTCCCCTCATAGTTCACAAAGGGGTTATCCATCCGTACTTGCCTCTAGAAAGCAGCACTATGGAATGTATTATTATCTGGGTGGATTGATTCCTTCCTTTGCTTGCACTGACTTCTGCAAGAGCCATGTGATGCTGAGCTGAGCTGGGCATTCAGTAGCTGGGTTTTGAAGGTAGTCTGGGTTTCTCTATCATTTTATCTTGCCCAGCAGCAGGTTTCAAAGCAAGGCAGCCTGGCTGATAAGGATTTCCTGCTTTCACTCTCCTGAGCCATCTGCAGCAGCTGCATCTCCCCAAAGCAGCACAGGACATATGCACCAGCTGCCTCTGTCTGCCAAGGGGCACGTGGACACATGGGAAGCAGGAGCCAGCTGGAAGAAAAAGCAAAAGCCAGCAGGAGCTACCAAGCCCCTGTGGCACTGGTTCTCACCCCCAGTCATCCTAAATCCTCTGATGTTGCCACCAAAGGAAAAAGGGGATGTTCATGGCAAGGGACAGGCAGGGGAAGGAGTATGGACAGCAGCAACCAAAGGGCTTCAAGTAGGCACAACTAGGTCCAGAGAGGGCTAGGCAGGAAGCAACAAGCAGGGAGAAGAGTGAAGTGGATGCACCATTAGATCAGAAAAGGGACCCTAGTGGTTGTGGTGGTTCTGCTGCTGGAGTAAGCCACATCCTTAATAAACTTCCAGAATAAACCTGACTTATTTCCACTACAAATTCCCCAGCTAAGAGATCTCCAAGACAAATCTCATGGGGCAATTTCGAGGCTGTGACAGTGTTACCAGCTTTTCAGTGTCTACCACAAAGCAAAGCAACATATCAGGGCACATCCTGTTGGGATGCGTTGGTACCCGAGGGCTAATGAAGCATCTTTTCATCCACGACTTCCACTAAGGCTTCCCATCCTCTGCCCAGCTGCGCCAGAGCAAGCATTCCACTGGCTGGTAACCTGGCTGCTTAAGCCTGCAGAAATATCCCATCCATCACACAGCCAGCACCAAGCATCCCAAAACCTAACATCACCTTTCCTGTGACCCCTATAGCATGAGCTGGAGTCAGTAACCCAAGACTCCAAAATGAAATCCTGCCAGCCCAACAGAAGGAAAGGAAGGCCGCAACAACCCTGTTTTGGGATGGGCAGTCGTGCAGAAGAACAAAGGACCTCTCCAGAACACAGAGAAACAAATGGAAATTGAAGTTTCCATGAGAGAGTCCTCTTGGCTGGGAAAGCTGGAAGGATTAATTTTTGTGAGGATGATTTCTGGTCCTGGCTGACTCTCTCCAAGAAGGGAACTATCCAAGAGGGGCCCCATCTCTGACAGTGTTCAAGGCCAGGTTGGATGGGGTTTGAGCACTCTGGTCTGGTGGAAGGTCTCCCTGCCCATGGCAGGGGTTGGAACTAGATGATCTTCAAGGTCTCTTCCAACTTGATCCATTCTATGATTCTAGGAACTACTAAAGAAGCTTGCAGTGTCTCTAGTCATCTGTACTGATTTTAGCGTTTACCACTAGGCAAGCGTCGCTCATGCCAGTGCTGCAAAAGCCTGCAACCCAGAGGGCAAGCGCTTTTGGTACTGGGGTAAGAAACAGAAGAGTAAGTTAATAAAGGGTAAGGAAAGATCTTTCCCCGATCTGCCCCTTTCCTGCCTTCCAGCGCCGCAGCAGCCCTGCTCCCCCCACGCCCGCGGATCGCCCCACCCCTCCTCCTTCCCGTAACACGAACACGGCTGTGTCCGAGAGCCGGCGGGGGGCGGGGAGGAGGG
>NW_009932334.1:0-25574 GCF_000696875.1 Nestor notabilis | reverse complement strand
GACTGCTGTAGCTGAACCCAGGACACCTAAACATTGCAGAGGCTGCTGGAGGTACCTCCTGTACCTTAATGCTCTTCAAAAAGCAGCTTGGTCAGCACATTCCCTTCTGCAGGATTTAATGTGATTCCCAAGATTTTAGCAGACTTAACCCAGAACTATGGTTTTTAACCTTTTTTCTTTCCTCTCCTTAAATAATACATATGTGAGTGAGCTTTCCTAAAGCAGTGAAAATGCTTTTCATCTCAATGACTAGTATCAGCTGTAGCACAAAAATTAAAATTCAGTATTTGTTACCAACACTTTAAATACTCACTGTTATCAAGTTGTCACCAGGCCTTTAATTATTTTTCAGTTTATACCTAATTTCCCACACTATGATTGCTTTAGTAATGTTAAAGTTGATCTGCAACTGTAATAGAAAACGTCCAAGTCCTTTATGATGCTGGGGATTGGAAATGACAATGTTAATAAAATTCACACATCATCCATGCCACAAGCCATCACCAATATAGTGTTCATCTGCAGTTGGCATGCTATTTAATTACGCTCTTTTGGTACCAATAAACACTTAATAATATATTCAAAATGAGTAAACAGGATATAACACTGACTGTGATTCTGCATCTATTCAAAGATTGGGCTCAGGACCATAAAATCTCACTGCCGAGGCCTCTCCGCAGTGGACTTCTGTATTTCGGACAATGCCGTGACACTAGAAAGTCATTTATGTACAGGGTACATGCACCCACGATACCGTTAGTATTCTGGAGATGTGTGGCACAGGTGATTAACACCAATTATACAGGTAGTTACCGTTGTTCACAGAGATCACTTGTTTTAGCACATCAAGCAATTTTGACTCAGCAAAACATTATGCAAAGAAGGAGACAGTGGTTACAAGGATGGAGCTGGTGCAAAAACTCTCACAAACCTCACTAAAGCCAGCAAAAAAAAGCGATTTGCCAAGTTTCTTGTCAAGTCCAGAGCAGGAAAATGGTGGGATTATTACACCTGCTGCAGATCCCTGTCACCGGAGGAGCCCCTGAGGAGCTCTTCCTACTGCTGTGCACTTAATAACCCTGGATCTCTGAGGGAAGATATGAAACAGCTATTTTCTCCTCTTTTCCCCTAAAAGGCCATTACCAGCCACAGCACACTGTGACTCTGATACGCAGGCAATGTCTGATGGAAACCTGAGACAGCTCACCTCAGACTAAGTGATGGCTAAACATCACTTAGCACCTATCCCTGGCTCCTCTTTTCTGCCAGCCAGGCCCAGGGCTCTCAGCTGATGCATGTGTCTGGGAGGACCATGGGCATCCCCAGGCAGTGCACAGAGGTTCCATCAATGTCATGCAAGTCAAGCATTCTGGAGACCAGCTGGGTTAAGGTTTTCATACGGCTTACGCTAACAACAGACCGAACTAGAGGAAAAAAAGATTTGGCATAAGACCTGCCCAAAATGCCTGCAGTGTCACCAGCTGGGAGTGAGTATGAAGAGCTAGCATTGGAAGCACCGAGTGTGAGACATGCTGGGGATGAAGCTGGGTTGGAAAGGCAGAGAAAGGTTTTATGGAGAGCTGTACATAGGGAGAGAGAGGTCCCTGCAATCAGCCTTGGGAGAGGAGGGGACTGACCCTGCTCACTAATCAACGTGACGAAGTGGGAGAGCAAACAGGAACAGAATAGGCACCTAAAGCATGCCCTGCTGTTATTCCAGGTTTTACCCAGTAGCAAAAGCAACCAGCAGCAGCTCATCAGGGCACTGAGGTGGCATCACCATTTTCTTTATATGCAACCTTAAAGTCTTCTGGCATATCTCACTACTTTCTGTCTTGGAAGATTGCATAGCTCCCCCCTGACACCCCGGCCTCACTGGTTCCAAATATCAGGACTTGGAAGTTTCATCCCATGCATTTCTTTGCAACAGGAAAATAGGCAAAGCCTGCTTGCTGATGTACATAAACCTAGCCCATAAACCTGACGAACAGCAAAATAAGGAAATTGTGTCTGACCCTACCCCATTTTACACTGTGTTTGAGCACCCTAAAGCTAAAACACAGGAGGGGAACCTTGAGCAGGTCAGCATCTTCAGACTAGTCACCAGTCACCGCCATAATTTGCTCTTTCAGCTGGTGGATAGGTGTGTATAAGGCTTACAGGTGCCTGCCCGCTGCATGCTGGCTGTGGCTCCAATACACAGTGTGGCATGATTTTCTTTCTTACTATCTAATGACACTTCTTGAACAGAATTAATTATCAGATGTACAAAATAACCTTTCTAACCAGCACTTCCATTTCTAGCCTGCAGCACCTTCTGCAAACAGATTTTACATATTTAAGATTTAAATTCAAGTCAAATCATAAGAGCTGATCTTCCAGAGATGGAGAAGCAAGGGTTGCTAACATATTACCCATGTGCTCAAGATCGTTGCATATTTCATACCGTTCCTCTCTGCTAATTGACTTAATGCCACACACAGCTGGGAGCATATCTGCATCCCCAAAAGGACTACAGCACTCTGAAGACGTGCTTTTTCACCTGCCAATCGAACAGTTTGACTCACAACTGGCTCCCCCCACAAAAAATACTCAAATTACACAGATGTTGATGATTAGTGCCTGAACCAGAACTAACTTCTGAGAAAATTGTACTTATTGTAGGACAAATTGAGTCTGCTATAGTAGAAGCCAGCATAATTGCTCAAGGGAGCACAGGGCTTATCCAGCAGTTAATTCATTTGTACCTCCTCAGAGCCAGGATAGAAACAGCAGGCAAGACGTCAGCAAACAAGGTACAAACTTCAGTATCTCAGGATCAATTTGTCCAGATAAAGATATATTGCCATCACAGCAAGGTTGCAAAACATTTCTACAACTGTTTACAGGTGGGAAAATAAGAGATGGGAGCTGTTTTACTACTGTCCTTGAGTTTTGTGATAGGCTATACAGAACTTGAAACAATTAATACTGAATTTTGGGCTTTGCCATCTCTTCATATGCACCCCAAAGTCAGAGTCTAAAGAGGAAACACATCTCAGACTGGGAGGGCAGATTCCACCTTCACAATGCTGCCAGGATAACGCAACCTTGTACCTGCCAGTGGCAGCTCTGACTGTTTTTGACACGTGTCAAGCTTGACGCTTTAGAAAGAAATAGCAACTTGAAAAAGGTGTTAACAACCAGCAGCACCAAAAGTGCTGCAGACGCTGAGCTCTGCCTTCTTTCTAGTGACACCAATCATACCAGGGCTGTTTTTGCCGCATGCTCCTGAGGATACCCCTCTAAATACGCCTCCCCAAGGGACACAGGCTTCTCCACAGCTGCCTGGGGTGACCCCATATTGGCCTTCTTCTTCACTGCCCTCTCTGCACATTGCATCTCTGCATGCAAGCCCAAAGAGGCAGCTCTCACTTCTGCCCCAGCAGTGATTTTCACTCTGCAAAGTGGTGTCCTGTGTCCATGCAACAAGACAGACCGTGGTGCCAGGGCTTAACTTCTTCAAGGCCTTCGGAAGATCTGGGAAGCCAATTTAAAATAAATATCAAGCCATTCATCAGAGCACACAAACAAGCTCAGGCGCACAGGCACTGCGTGAAGTCCAGCCTGGCCTCGAGGCAGAGCAAAGCTGCTCCTAACTGCAACATCACCTTTAACAGCCTTGACAGATTGTAATAGGAAGTGTCTCTATTAAGTGTGGATATTTCCACACCATTTTTTTTGTACTCCTGACCAGTGCAGGGAATCGCCAGGAATCTTCGTTTGCTTTGCTGCATTCACACTGGGTTTATTGTAGTATATTTCTTTTTAATACTAAATGTACACTATTTTAGCTAACATTCACCTAGATCTTAATATATTAACTCTATCAGATATATTATTGCTTAATAATTTTATAGAGTTTAATTATTTACTAATGCAGAACAGTAAGAATACTGCCAATTCTTTCATTCCCATAATATAAAATATAGAACTGCCAGGCAAGCAAGGCGTTGGACAGTGAAGGCCAAGATGGCATGGTTGGGGCAGTCACATTTGCTACTGTGGGTGGCCAAGAAGCTTCCCTACATGACACAGGCAGGGACAGTATTTTATTTCAGTTGAGAAATATGTTAGTTAAAATACTCTTGGGCAGACATGTGCTGTTTGTTCTGTGTCATTACACAGCCCTTTTTGCTAAAGCAAGCAATAATTAATCTGTTTGTCCCCTTTGTATTTGTAGGTAGTGCAGATACAGTCATTTTTCTCTTCCTTAAAAATAACTACTTCCCACACAGAAAAGCAGTGAATGTGTTTGACTCAGTAAGGGCACTTGTATAGCACAGCCATCTTTCCATTGGTTCCCAAATGGAACAGAAACAAATGCAGTGTGAATTCATGCAATACGCTGGTCAAATACCTAGAGAGAAAAGAATAATAAATACAGCCTGCACCACACTGCACAGACCACCCCATTGCCTCATTACAGGCTGCAGCACCACTACAGTCATCTGTCTCTCTCCTGAAATAGCAGCACCATCTTCAGTCATTTAATGACTTTTATCACCACTTGGACTGGACCTGCATCTGGCTTTGGAAAAAACATAACCCAGAGAAGGGAGAACAACCAGAGTGAGTTAGTACATCTGGAAGGTGAGCAGCAAAATCCATCCATGAGCTAAAGAAGGGAGCAAACAGCTAAAAACCAATTTGCATTTCCCTTCTGATCCTGCAAACCCTTTAAAATATGCTCACAGTTACACGGGTAAAATATCCACACTGTAATTATTGACTAGGAAAGAGTTAGAGGAAAAAGGAATTAAAGAAACCTGTCAGTGAAGACCTGTATCTGATCTCAGCCTGTGCACAGCTCAGTGTGCAACTGGGGCTGTGCCGGTGCAGCCACTCACGCACTACTCAGGGCTGATGCTGCGCAATCAGTGCTCACACAAAAAGCATCAGTGCTTTGGCGCACAGCTCCTGGCTCGAGCCCTGCAGAGACTGAGGAGATGCAGCCAGCTGTGAAGCAGGTGGGAATAACCTGTGCTGTACTGGCGCCAGTGATTCTGCACCGTAGTTATGGATTAGCACCTTGGTTTTAGTCCATACCATGTTGCTGAGCATCCAGCTGAACTCATTTTGCTCCATTTTAACCTTGAAGGCAAAACCGTTCTTTCAAACATTAAAAATGTCATATATTTGGGAAGGCAAAAAACATGTAAGCTGTTGGGAGACCTTGTGAATGTGAATGCTGGTGCTCTGGTCAGAACTGTGAAATGCTGCCTTGTGTGCAATGTGGTTTGTCTGCTCACTCCCTGCATGGAGAGCACACAAAAGGAGTGGGAAAGTCCATGTCTCAATGACAGCTGTGGGTGAGAAGAGTGATCAAATGTTTTACAGGTTAGGGAAGGTAACACTTCCAGAACTGTCCTGCAAGTACAGGAATGAGAAAGGAATTGATTTAACCTCCCCCTAATTCTCCTTTCTAGTAATAGAGTGCCAGCTTGTTGCCTTGGTAGTAGTAGAAAAAAATCCCAGCCAGCCCCTTTGCTTTCTGGAAGGGGTAATTCGCAGGGGAACACATGCAACATGAGAGCTGAGCTCTCCTGCAAAGGGGAGAGCATGCAGGGGATGATCTCCAGCTCTGCCTGCCGCTGTCTCACCATCACTCCTCTCCCACCAGAAGCCACCCTTGCACAGATTGCCACAGAAAGGGGCTGAGGCATTCAGCACAGCTCTGCAAGGAACCCACAGATTCCTCCTCTGCTCCTCAGCAGATTTCCCCCTTCCCTGGTAAGGGTCAGTGGCTGCCAGCATTGCCGTGCCATGGCCTCTGGATCTCCCCAGGGCATTTTGTGCTCCTGAGTTCTCTCTTGTGATGTTCAGCCCTTGCTCCACTTGCATGGATGAGTGATATGTGGAGCTGCTGGCACAGGGAAGGTTTGATTCCTGATCCCTGGTCACATCAAAACATCCAAACTATTGGTCTCATGAAAGGCAACACATAACCCTCCCAAATTAACGCAGTTTTTTCACCTTATGCCTGCTAGAAGAGCCACACTGGGCCAGCGCCACTCCACTCAAGTGGCAGCAGAGGAGCAGAAACGAGCTCTGTATTTTGCAGCCAAGGTCTGCTTTCAGCTGGACAGCAAATGAACTCCTTAGGAAAGCAGGACATACTCTCTGCAGAAGAGATTTCACATCACTGTCTAGGTCCATTCCTGAAATTGATCATTTGATGAAGTAATATGGGAGTGGGGCCCCACATCCACAGCCAGACAATGCTGACATTTTGGTTCTTTACCAGCCATGCTGCAATAAATGGAGCTGTCAGGTCAGAGCACGCCATTTCATTTTCATTCAAGAACCTATTTAATATTCATCATGTTACAGGGGGACATTTTATGTCAGAAAAACCACAAGTGCTCTCCCAATGACTCAAGGGCAATAAAGAATAAATTGTCTTTAAACCTGTATAAGGGATGCTGAAGTCACAAACAAGGCATAAAATAATATGGAGGTAGAAAGTGCTTTTTCCTTATTAGGTTTATCAAAGTAAAACTAGACTGGCAAGCTTATTCTATCAAGCAAATGGATGTGGTAAAAAAAGGAAATGAAAATTCTGATCCATATTCATTGTTTCAGTGTCAGCAAGGGAGAAAAAAAATCCACTTTATTTTTTTCTTTAGAAAGCTGATCTGAAGTTTTACAGAAAAAAAGTAAGCAAAGCTGATAAGGAAACAAAAGAAAATCAAAGATAATTAATAGACACAAAGCAAGCAGCAGAAGAGGCCAGACAAAGTGTCTAATATTAAGCAAATTGCGAGACGCAAGACATGCTTGGCTGCACCAAACAGCAGCTCCAGGCACTGACAGCATCTTAATAGGGAGATTTCTTTTCCAAAGCTCCCAGCACTGGCCTGGGCAGCACTGCTGCTGTCACTGGCCTGCAGCTGATAGCTACCAACCCCTGCATTGGCAGCAGCGTTTATCTCCAGACACATAGCAGATTTTTCTTTTCTGTTTAAATTAGGTTCTAGCAAACTCCTGGCAGTACCTGAACAGTCACACCCATGGACCTGTTGCACCCGCAAAATAAAGCTGCACTTTTTCCCAGGTTAATAAGCCTTCGACAGCAGAAGTTTAAGGGAGAAGATTACATAGACTAAACTAGACTAGACTGGACTAGAGTAGACTGGGATGGGATAGGTTGGGATAGGATAGGATAGGATAGGGCAGAACAGGATAGTAGACCTCTAAGATAATAGAGTCTGATCATTAACACTGCCAAGTCCACCACTAAACCATGGCCCTAAGCAGCACATCGACACATCTTTTGAATTCCGCCAGGGATGGTGACTTCACCACATCCCTGGGTAGCCTGTTTGAATGCTTGACAACCCTTTCCACGAAGAAATTTTTCCTAATATCCAGTCTAAACCTCCCCTGGCACAACTTGAGGCGCTTCCTCTCATCCTATTGTTTGTTACTTGGGAGAAGAGACCAACCTCCTTTCAGGTAGTTGTAGAGAGCAATCAGGTCTCCTCCCTCAGCCTCTTTTTCTCTAAACAACCCCAGTTCCCTCAGACGCTCCTGGTAAGGCTTGTTCTCCAGACCCTTGGGACATGCTCCAGCACCTCAGTATCTTTCTTGTAGTGAGGGGCCCAAAGCTGAGCACAGTATTCAAGGCGCAACCTCACCAGTACAGAGGATAATCACTTCCATGGCCTAATGGCCATACTATTTTTGATACCAATCAGGATGCTTTTGGCCTTCTTGGCTGCCTGGGCACAGAAACTGGCTCATGTTCAGATGGCTGTTGACCAGCACCTCCAGGTCCTTTCTGTCCAACAGCTTTCCAGCCACTCTTCTCCAAGCCTGTAGCATTGCACAGGATTGTTGTGACCCAAGTGCAGGACCTGGCACTGAGCCTTGTTGAACCTCATACAACTGGCCTTGGCCTATTGATCCAGCCTGTCCAGATCCCTCTGTAGAGCCTTCCTACCCTCAAGCAGATCAACACTCCCATCAAAACAGTCTTAATGCTGGGATGTGTCTGTGTATTTTACATTTCTTCAGCCTTGACAAATGAACACATTTTTCTCTGTAGGATGAACAACAGGATGAAAAATTCTCAAGTCAGTCCTGCATGCTGCAGCTGGGACTTGGGAGGGACCTGCTCCTACATCCAGAGCCGCATTATCCATGCTCTGGGATGCAACACTCCTCATTGCATTCTGAATTTCACAGCATTTAGTGCCTTCCCCCGCACCCCAACATCCACTTCCTAGCTTCCCATGATCTGGTGAGACAGGCAGCTTTCTGGTTTTTAGTAAATGCGGAGGGGATCCGGCAGATGCACCTCAGACAGCAGCTCTTCATTTCTAAATCATGCTCTGCCCGTACATCAAAAATACTACACAACTTCACAAATTGAAGAGGGTTGGGTTTTTTTGGTCATGGTGGTTTTAGGGAATGTTTTTTGGTCAACAATGATTCATGTTGCATGTAGAGGAATGACAAAGAGAATTTGATCCCTTCCGCCTTTCCACAGCCCACTGAGTGCAATGAACAGATTTGTATTACTTTACCTTGCACCTGCCTTTGGTCTCATGGACTCATCAGCACAGATTTTTGTGGACAAAGCTTGATGAGATTGGGAAATTATGCCAGCCCCATACTCCTGCAGAAAACACAGAATTATTGGAGACCAGTCTATGTAAATATACTCTTTCCTCTGAAGAGGACAGTGGTTTTAATGACAAATAGACTGAAATCTTGCTTGGCATGAAGCAAATAAAATAGTAAATATTTCAAGTTACTGCTCTCCAGTAATAGAGACGGCATTTAAAAATAATTGCTGTGGATCTGCCATATCATACAACAGAACCGAGGACAAGGCAACTGTGATGTGACACATCTGCATTACAGCTATCATCTCAATTCAGTTTTTAACAGGCTCAATCAGCTCACTGCATTCAGTATATGAGGTGATATTTTCCACCAGCCTCTACTGGAGAAGAAGTAGCAATCTCCTGATGCTTCCAAGCAATGAGAAACCTGCCAGAATGTCATCACTGCCACCACAGAGTACAGCTGTCAGTCATGGGGTAGAGCTTATACAGGCGTATGTCTCTGATGCTCCTCTCCTGAGCCTATCATTCACAGTCTCTTGCATTAGAAACCAGAGCTACACTGCGATTGAGATATAACCCCCCATTTTCTCCGCTCCAGGATTGTCAGACACTAGAAGATGAAGTGTTTTGTCCAGTTAAAAAAGTAGTGTAGGGCCATTAGAGAAAACAACAGATAACTGTAAGTTGCTCTGGTATGACCTGTCTCTGCTGTGAGGTTTCCTGGCAGTCCCTCAGCATGTCTGTCAGTGGGAGAGATGGCTCAGACATACTGTCTGAGTTTCAGCAAATGCCCTTCTTACACCTCTCAAAGCAAACAGTTCACTGGTGCTTCAGCTGGGCTACAATCTCCAGAAGTTCTACATTGTGTATGTTGGAAGAACAAACCCTTCTGTCATAGAGAGATCTCTTACCGAAAGTCCTGCTTTGGATTGCTTATCTGAGGACAAAGCTTTTGTTTCATCAGAGGAAAAGACTTAAAACGTCCACTACAAATAGGAAAAAAACTGATATCGCCTGTGACCGTGGATTTTCAGCATTGTTTTTTCTCAAAGCAAGGAAGATGATGGATTAAATCCCTGTTGCACCTTATCACTGAAACAATCCTGGATTTCCATCCTCAGGCAGGCTCCAACTATACCACTTTAATAAATTCGGATACAATTGTGCACACAAGCCAAGACGCTTAACCTTTCTGCTGCAGAAAAGCAGCCACAGACCACAGTTCTCATGGTATGCTTGCACCTTTCACTGGTCTGACCCATCAATTGACGGGATGTTCTTCTCTAATCCAATCACTGAACTAAATTGACTAGCAATGTAGAAATGTAGACGGTAAAACCAGATTGTGTAGATAAATCACTTGATTTGCCACATTAAGTGTTTCAGGATTGATGAATTCATATTTGTAAAGGACATTGAAGGTAGGAAAACATCAAGGAAGCAACAGGTAATAACCGCCAAATGATCTTCTCATGTCTAAGTGAAATCAATTCGTATCATTTACTGACTTTGGATCAGATAATCCCTCCTTTGCCATCTCCACATACAGTTTTGATTGATGCTACAGCAGTGTCAGATGAGTGACACCAACTACAGTAATTTCTGCTAACCCTGAGTTTCAGAACATTGTTACCAAAGGCTAGTTGCAATGAAGAGAGGAAATGTCACATTGCTCCGTGGCCTAATCCTACTGCTGCACAGTGCTGTGATTATTGGCCAATAGCAGCAGCCTAGAAACACCATTTCTGGGCTGCATTCATGTGCTCAGATACTTTTGCAAGAAAAGGTACTCGAAGCTACATGGGGTAGAAGCCAGACTGCATCCAAAAAAGAAACCTGCCATCTTCTTCATCTGTAAAATTAATGCTTGGTGCTCCACTTCATCCATGTACTGTTGAAAGATTCTTCACTGTTATTATGTTTGAAGACAGTTTTTTTCCAAATGTCATATTGGCATGTAACAACCACAATATTCGTAACATGCAGGTGAACTTTCATAAAGCAGAGGAGAAAGTTAATATTCTTCCTTATCAGAGGAAATTGAATCTGATTTTTCATTCCATCAAAACATCTCTTCATAGACAGGATAAATCCCATAAATTGCTTTAACCCATGTATCCACCTAGAGTCCATTCTACATGCTATTGTAACAAAGCATGTAATCAAAGTAAATAAGCATAATTACCAACAGATGCAAATATGGGGTTTCTGGATTCTTCTCTCAGACATTTCATATGTGATAATTTTACCATATGTTTACATTTAAATTAAGAATAAACTATATTTGATTGGAGGACAAGGTTATACATTAAAGATTCATGCAGAAAGCCATGATTACCGTTATAAGTATTCATTTAAATCTAGTCTTTTCTCCCCAAATGTAAATGTAACCAAATCACAAAGCGTGGCCAAATAATAACGCATTTCAAGGGACAGTGGGGTCCTGTGCTATCAGACTTCACAGCAAGACTCTCCTTTCATTTTGTTCTACCAGGTAGAAACATGAAATTACTCTGCACGATTCCATTTATTTAATGGTAGTTCAGGTGAATTCCTCAGGTTTTTACACTCCTGTTTCTAGTCCTAGTTATCCTGAGGGGTCAGACAGACTTCTTTAAGGCAACCTCAGAGCTGTGCAACTTCCTCAACCAGTAACAATCCCTTAACACATCACATCCCCATCCATGCAGCTGCACCAGGCAAGGGTGACTGCCTCAACCTAGAGAGATTCCTTTCTCTGCAGATGCAGCAAGACCAGGAGGAATTACATGCAACTTCCTTTATCTTCCATGTTTGACAGAAACAGAAGGCATGACCCACTGCGAGCGTTACAAGTCAGGTCATGTCACATCACAACAGCTTAACAGCATGGCCAGTGGCACAAGTCATGTCAGCAGATAAATGACAGTAACAGAGTCACCTGTCAGGTCGTGGCTCCAAGAATCCAGTAACACATGCATATTGATGGTGCTTAATAGTATGAGCACAGATACATCTTCATAAAGATAACATAAATCAAGCTCCTGTCCAGGACAGGCACATGTCACAGCTGCAAGATGTGGAAGTTAATTCATTTAAATTACATTTTAAACCAGACAGAACCATAATCTGTCCTGAGGCACATTAATACATTAAGGTATCGTGGTCCATCTTTCAAAAGATCCTGAGTTAGATAATTTTCTTTCTGCATTACTACCTCCCAATTGAAAACAAACCCCAAAATTATATTTAAACTACATTTTGCCTTCCATTAATAAATGCAAATTAAGTTATGTATTTCAAAAAAACATAATCAGAGGGCTGGAGCACCTCTCCTATGAAGACAGTCTGAGAGAGTTGGGGTTGTTCAGCCTGGAGAGGTGAAAGTTCCAGGGAGACCTCAGAGAAGCCTTCCAATACCTAAAGGGGCCAACAAGAAATCTGGAGAGGGACTTTTTACAACAGCCGGTAGGAATAGGATAATGGAAAATGGCTTTAAACAGAGGGAGGGGAGATTTGGATTAGATATAAGGAAGAAGTTCTTTATTGTGAATGTGGTGAGGCACTGGCACAGGCTGCCCAGAGAAGCTGTGGCTGCCCCATCCCTGGGAGTGTTCAAGGCCAGGTTGGATGGGGCTTTGAGCAACCTGGTCTACTGGAGGGTGTCCCTGCCCATGGCAGAGGGGTTGGAACTAGATGAGCTTTAAGGTCCCTTCCAACCCAAACCATTCTATGATTCTATCGTAAATCTTTCAGGAAATCATCCATGCCATGTTAGCAGCAAATAGTAATTTCATACTTACCAGGACTAATTGAAAATAGAAGTACTCAAATGATTTTTTTTTTCCCCAAAGATAATATCTTCTTCATTTCCTGATGAAACTGGCCATGAATGTAAGTGCACTTAAGCAAAGAAACTACAAAATTAGGCTCTTTTTCTACACACGAATACAAGCACAAGCTAAGCAGCGGCTGTCTCAAGCAGCAGCCTCATGAGCCTTCCCTTCGTTTTATTTTATTTTATTTTACAAAGCCGAACAGGTTTACTCATTCGATAAAGGACATCACTGAAGTGCAAGAGCTCTGTAGCAGACGTCCCTTAGCCCTGTGCAACACCACCCTGCAAAGCCAGCAGCTCCACAAGCAGTGCCCAGCCCCAGCATGAAATACAGCCAGTCCCTCTGGAGACCCCCGTGGTGCTTTGGCCAGAAGGTGCTATAGCACGAGCTGGGACATAGACTGCATGAAGACTGCCAAACTGAAGCACAACCCCACATCCACCTGCTCACCACACTTTGCGGTGTTGTACTTGGAGCTCCTTGCCTCCCCCAAGCAGTTAACCACACAACCCATACCTCCTGTGCTGGACATCATGGATTTGGGCTGTAATTTACCTTGATGCTGAGGGCAATGACCACATGTTGCAGCAGCCATTTTTTGTTATTATTACACCAACTTTCCCATTCCAATGCCATTTGAACAACATACTTAATTGAGTGTATGCCTTCATTATCCAGAGTACCATTCTGCTCACATTGCACACTGCAGACAAAATATATTATGATATGGCAGTACTCTTCCTAATAGCACTAGATTATTACTCCCCATGTAACTCTTACACTATACATATTACTCAAATGTTCAGTACAGATCACTGTTAAAAATTTATTTAGTCCCCCGATGTTACTGGGCAACACCAGATCTTCCTTCTTACTATAAATAGTTATAGCTCTAAGGTAGAAAGTAGGGTCAGCAGAACATCTTCAAGGCCATAATTAAATAAGATGATTTTCGTTTGCAATTCCATTCATCTTTTTTTTTTTAATGCGAGAAGAGGAATATGCATTCCCGACCTTGCTTTGATGACACAATATCATCTGCCATGAACGAAATGCTGGATGGGTGGATCCTGACCTGGGAAGGGAAATCTATCTACAACTCCATCATTTTTTCAATGAAACTGTAATAATCAAATCACTTTACAAAGCTGTGAATGGCAACATAAAAGGACGGGCATTGCCTTCTACCCTAGTCATGTCTTCTATTGTGATGATCCACTCAAGCAACTGCAGATTGAGATGGACCGAATAGGTGCTACGCTGGTAACAGTTCTTTTTTTTCTATTCTCTTCTCTCTGATTATTGAAATAAGCAGCACCACCGAGCTAAAAATAAGACCAAGCATTCTCCAGATCTGCAATTATTCTCTTGACTTGTACTTGTCTACAATGTTTCTTTCACTAATCACTACAGCACAAAATATGCCAGAATTGTTTGAAATCCAAGTCTAATCTCAGACACAGTAAAAGACTGAGTGTTGTTTACACACATTTAATTCAACATACCAGAAGCAATTTTCTCACTCTTTAGCACTTTATTTGCTTATAAATACAAGTCAATACCACAAGATGGCACTTTCTTACTTGCAACACACACTACTATAAACACTTACCCTCTTCAAATGTTCCCAGATGTTTAAGACAGGTAACTTCTCAGTGGTTATGAAACATTTAAAAAAGCAAGACCTTCTACAAACTGTATTTGTGTTTGATGTATATTAAATGAGGTCAGGTAATTAAATTCAAAAAAAGAATTTATAAATATTTCAGATAAGAAAATTTAAATATAAAAGCAGAGTTTGTATTAATTAAACTGAATAGCAATTTAAACTGGCCATAATGTATCTATATGGTTTAATTTAATTTAAAATACTTTTTAAACAATCAAATCCTCTAGCCATTCATCAAACACCTATCTACTCAACTCTTTAAAAAATATTCTTGGTTAAGAAACCACCTATGCTTTTTTCACAACAATCCTTATTCTGTTCTGTAGGTGGAAATGAAGCTAAATCATATTCCAGACTAGAAAACAGGATAAGAAGGAAGAAACTTTAAAAAATCTGGTAACTTCAGACACTTCAACTCATTCTTCCTTGTGTTTCTCAAAATATGTGATCCAGTTCTAAAGTCTTTAAACGAAATGTAAACACTAGAAAACTCATTGTTGAAATATGTGAAGAATAAAGAACCCTGCACTAATATAGTGCATAATGATGCTGTGTCAAACTTGTCATTTACAGTAAATGTCACATTTTCCTCAGGATTGTCATGCCTTTTTTTTTTGTTGTACTAATTCCTTTTGATGTCTGTAGATGCTCCTCTTTTTTTATTTCCATTGCTCAACAGGAAGAGATGTATGTTCTGGTCTCTTCAGAAAAGTTTCACAAGATCCAAGTCTTTGACTCCATTATTTTTAATAAAGAGGTGGCAAAATTCTAAGCTTGCAATACTTCTGTTCTGCCCAGTATATTACACATCAGGAGATTCCTCAAAAAACTGAGAAGTCAGAGAGTTCCAAAAAAGAAAGCAGTTAAGGCAGTTGATGTCTACATTTGGATTTCTTTTTTATGTTACATATCAATGTCTCCATCATAAGCTAAGGTTAGAGGCTTCTGCTGCGGAGGAGTGCTTTGATGCTGCTTTGTTTTTTTGCTGCAAGAAAAATATTTCAGGAGACAAAATTATAAACTGTAATAAGCTCAGAAACATCATTAAAACCCAAACTTTATCAAAAAATCAACTTCCCATGCTGGTTATTGCATCTTGCAGTACAGTAACTACTTCCAAAAAAGCCACATGGATCTGCTTTTGTGCTATTACGTGTGTAGTATGAACACACAGCCTGCTGAAAACAGGCAGCCAACTGTGCTCTTCATCTGGAGAGGAAATAAAGCATATTTGTTTCCCATGTCTTCTCAGAGCTGACAAAACAAGGAACACCTCACAGAAAAATTGAAACATGAACTGTCTAGGAGTGGGATATTCTCATTTTTCTTTGTCATGGTATTGGAGCAACAATAATTATTATTGAGAAATACACTTCCTCACCAGCCTTCAAGTGATGGAGAACTACGTAATGTAATTTAAAAAATCCTCTGTGTGCTCCACTGTGAAACCACAGAGAAATGGTAGCTACATGGCTTGGAAAATAAGGAAGTTGCAACTCCTAAGTAGAATTCAAACACTGTTATTTAAGCTTTTAACTGAAGAAAGAGACTGAGAGAAGGACCAAGAGAGTGAGAGAGAATAAATAGATACTGGATTAAAGAGGGCAGTAGTGCTGACAGGCCACGGTTGTGACACTTTGTTTGCCTGCCCTGATCTGACAGGGGTTGCGACAGCTTACACCATTAATGTTAGTAAAGCCCAGACCAGCTCCATGGTCTTCAGGGACAGCTATTGGCACTGCAGGACACATGGATGCTAGCCACCACTCCCTTCTTATCCTCCAAGATGCATCAATGGCAGTGCCTTTCCAAATACTGAAACCATATAGCACAACACTAGCTCTGTCAAGCCAGGTCTACCACCACTGCCCAGGGTGATGGCTGCTTTAAAGGAGGGCAGACATCTCCCCCGCCAGTAAAGCCAACCACTTTATGTACTGATGCACTGATGTAGAGCAGAGCTTTGATACATCCAGTACCCTATCTCTAACAGTGGCTGGTAACAGCAGCTTTAGACACAGGACATGTTTCCACCTGATGTATTCACTGCAAAAACCTATTTAGGGATTTCCTGAGCTAGAGCGTACATCCAGAAAACCACAATTAACACCAAGAGACCCAATCTCCCGTGAACTGTTACGCCGTCTTTGAATCCATTTATCTTCCTGGCATGCACAGTCCCCAGCAGCAGTAAGCTCAAAAGGTAATAATTCACTGCGTGAAAAATAAAATCTTTTGTTTATTTTAAATGATCATTTCATCAGATGCCTCCTACTTCTTATATTGTGGGAAATAAAAATTCCCTAGCACCCTTTTCTACTCCATTCATGATTTCATAGATCTCTATTGTATTCCCACGTCAAACATAATTTTCCAACTGAATGCCCCTATTCTATTTAGTCCTTCCTTGAGCGGAAGCCAGCTCCTCGATCCAATCGGCCTCCTTGCCTTTTTTCAGTTTTACTTTATCTATTTTATTTTATTTTTTAAGAATACAATAAAAAGCCCTTTCTAATCCCAGCAGAAGTCTGAATAAATATAAGGCTCTACTGATAACCAAAAAGAATTCCTCGTCTACATGGCCACCATGCTTCTTCACAATTACATCTGTTAACATTACAATTTCGAGAGTTTTAAATTACTCTGAGATAGGGGCCAAATGAAGACAGTTAAATAATCCAAGGCTTTCATAAAGCCTTGAGGATTAAGTCTCTGCAACACAGAATGTTGTGATATATTTTGGATTGTTTAAATTAAAGCAAACTAGTTTTTATTTATGGACAAAATACAGGCCACACTCACCACATCAGGTAGGATGTAAAAATCAGGAAAACTATGATGAGGAACCCACCAGCTGATACTCCATATACCCACATCTTCAGTTTACCATCTGTTGGAAGATGAGGAAAAATGACAGAGGGAGAAAAAGGGAGAATAAAAAACTTTATTCTAAAATAAACAGATTCTTAGGAGCCTAAGTGAACAGCACACAAGCAAAACTAGTAGCATCATGGACGGGAAACAAGCAAGGACTGGCTGGGAATAATCCATAAACCCCACGTTTTTGATAAGAAAAAAAAAAAGATTCCTGTAAAAATCAATTGTTTTAAAGACAAAATCTTAACTTGGGTAACGAGTATAGATTTTCCTCAATGAAAACGGAAAATGAACTCTTTGCCTCAGTTTTCCAAAGCAGCATTATTTTATAATCTCTCCTCTGGCTGAGATCCTGCAGTTCATTACAGGCAATCTGGGCTTTTGGTGCAGCACAAGAAATAGAACCCTGTGGAAAGGAGCAGGGGCATGAGATAATCGCAGTACATTGCTCAGGAGCTTCAGTGGCTGTTCTGGCAAAGGCAGATCAATGTTGAGCTGACCCAGACAGAAAGGCAGGGACACCTGATAGGTTTATCCTAATGAAAAGAGGAATGAGAAAGGATGGGATTGTTCTCTGTAAATACTTGGGGGTCAGTTGGGGTAAAAACACCAGCAAGCACAAGTGAACTAGCTACTTCAAGCTGAAAAATGCTTGGGTAACAAATAGGAATAAATTCAGCTTAGAAAAAAAACAAGAATATGCTTTGTATTGGTAAGAGGGATAAAGTTGTGCAAGAATTCTCTAGTCAGGCCAGAGAAGCAAGAGACATAATTGGCTTTAAGACAAAATAATGCTCTCGAAAGGACTGTTTGGACTGCAATGACAGTGGGATCGCTCTGTGACCCTTGCAGGAACATCTCCACATGCACGTGAATTTGAGTGTGTTGAAACATTTCCTTCTGATAGAAAGTCTCAAAACGGTATTTGGACATGTCCTTAATTACAAGCTTTGCATTAATACTAATAAATTTTATAAGATCAGTATTTCTGCTTCTTGCTCCATTCTGGCTGTACGGCTTTCCTTGCGGGGAGAAGCAATGGTATTTTTTCCATGCAGCAGTAATCTGAGCTGATTCACATCAACAGAGCTGTTAATACATACTGGAGGCAGGAATACGAACCTGCGTTGTGCCCACAGACATGGTTTGACAGAGGCCATTTCAAATTCAGTCATGTGAGTGGGGAGTTACTTCATGGACAATCACTGAGCCTGTTTTACATCTGATGTTTGAATGATGATTTTTTTCAAAGGGAAACATATTTAATCAGATCCCATTCTCTCTCTTTTTTCTTTCCGGCTTTGTGGAAACGCTGAGTATCTCTCACAGATTTTCTCTTCTCCTCAAAACACTTACAGCTTATTCCCCATGCCAGAAGAGCTCCGTTCGTTGGGTCTGGGGTAGTTTTGTTGTGTTTTTTTTTCTTAAGTCTGACTATGCAATTTGCCACCTCTCAACTGGAGATGGCCGAGAAACATTTAGCAGTCCTGTGAAGGAACTGTCACAGCCACAAATAGGCATCCCACCATGCCTGCTATGAAGGCAGCTATAGTCTCCATCCCCAACATAAAAGCATTGGACCATGCCATCCTCCAATTTAAACAATCCTATTTAAATTGCCTCTCAAGTTGAAAAAAGTTTCTGTATCTGAACTCTGGCCTTCCAGAGTGTGGTAAAGAAAGGAAAAACGCAGCCTGATTCAAAATCACTTCTGTGCACTCCAGCAGAGCATTTGAAAGACCAAAACCAGCAGCCTTATTAAATCATAATAAAATTTGTGTTCCAAACTGTAAACAGGAAGGGAAATCAGAAATGCACTGGAGAAAGGCATGTATATTTTTACTGACAGATATAAGTCCTTAGACGTACACGAATATCAAGGACTATGGTACTGGAGGGCAATAAAAGCCATCCATGCAGGGAGCATTCACCATAGGCCTGCTAACAAGAGTGTAACTGGTAAGTAACAGCAGTTTCCTGGCTCAGCTAGCAGTAATTATTGCAAACCCCCAGACTAGTAAGCCTGAGAGCCCATTTAAGGGAATTACATATTTTGTCAAGAAGTTAGACAAAGGGGAGTGATTTGAAGAGCACCAGCCTTGATACAGACTGAAGAGTTACCTGCATGATGCCATGGGGTTGGTGATACACTTAGCACATACGGAGCATGGTTATTCCTTCCCCGTATATTGCTTCTATAACATTTCTGCCCTAAAATTAAATAATGCCATGTTCTGTAAAAGCTCCTTAGTCCCTTTTTCTGTCTTGCAGTCCCTGGGGGAGAACTGGCTCACAGATGCTGCACTGAGGTCAAGCCCACCAAAAGCTTTCAGAGCTGCAACCTCAAATGCTGATTTAAAAAGAGGATTGCAGCATCCACCTACACCTCTCTCCCTTTTTCTAACCCTGTAAAGGTACCAGCTGAAGAGGTGACACCTAAGTAAGACAGCCTACAGCGGGCCACAGAAGCTGACAAAAAGGCAATTAACCCCAAATCTGTTACTCAAACTGCTGGTGAACTGCATGGGCTTCAGGATGATGGGCTTGATCGAAATCCAGCCAACTTGAAAAGGCTTTGGGCCAAGCTCTATGAGCTTGAAGACTGTCAATGCAAAGGTTAATTACTCTATGCAAATCAAATATGCAAATGTAACATTCAAAGTGCGATCACATATATCAGATAGAATTATGGCTCCCTGAATCCTGTAACAGAACTGTTCGTTACATGTTTTCTGAAGTCTTGTGTTCATTACAAACTAATAGGAAACAAATGCAATGTCAGGTAACAGAAGAGGGGGAAGACTGTACTGCCAGTGTTTATGAATATGGGGAGAACTAATGCGTTTCAGTAAAACTCAATGTGCCTGACACCTTCATCCTCAATCTAAAGTCCTGTTTGCATTCTAGAAATGTATTTTGAATAAATCAATTTTGAAAAAAAACCCCCTCAAAACGGTAATCAGCTATTACAGCTACAGCACAAGTCCTGTGGACCAGTGTGGGCACATTTGGAACATGGTCCCAACTGGGAAGCATTTTATGATGTGGAAATCAGAGATCCACCTGTGATGCACTCCTTGGGCACAGCAGCTTGCCTGCTTCTTGTGTTCAGTTTTTTTGGTTTTTTTTAATGTCTTAACTTCAACACTTCAAACTCTACAATTTCTATCCTGTTTTTTTCACACACTTTGGAAATATGGCAAGAAGCAACCAATGTTTTCTGTAATGAAATCTTAAGTACTCTGCTCTGAATCTTCTAAAGTGCTAGTGATCAATATCTTCCCTGGTCCAAACGTATTACTTCTAGAAACATCATCAGATAAAAGTTCTAAGCATCCCCCCAAATCACACATGAGAATACTTTTGCAAAATATTTTTTCTTCATTCTGTCTTTGCTATCTTTCAACACAAGAGATTGTGATTACTCTGTATAGGCACAAACGAATGAAAGACAGCATGTGAATTAGAAACTGGGAGGTTGCTCTGCAGTTCCCAGACACAATCTCTGATGTTATGATCTACAAAGCTTGTACCTTTCCTCTATAGAAACGTTGTAAAGACAATTTATTCCATTCATATTTAAGTTTCTCACCTGGATTAAAAGGTTGAATAGACCATCCTTTGAAAATGTCATGCATTTTTGAGTTGACAGGTTTATTTTTTCCAGCAATGGTCTTAACATCAGCTTTCTTATCTTCTAAACCTGGTACCTTCATGCAGTAATCCAGGAAACCATTTGATCTCATTATTTCTGTATATCCTCGCTCACAACCGCAGACTCCTCTCTAGGCAATAAAACAGAATTCAGTATTAAACCAAATAATATCGTCTCACAGAACAGTGCAAATTGTAGGCATACCATGAATAAAAATGCAAGGTATATCCTGCACATGCAATTTAACCACCAAACCAAACAAGCCAGGAACTAGTGTTTGTAAACCCTTCAGTTCAAAACCCAAAAATATATTTGGGGAATTGGTTGAAAAAGAGTTGGTAATTACAGAGAAGCCCAACATACAAAAATTTTCATCCTAGCAGGCTTAACAGGCATCTGTGGCTTGATTCAAAATCCTCAGTAAAAAATTTCCCACTAACCCTGCTGGGCATTAGAAGAGATGAACAAAAACCAATCCCACTTCAGACCCAAACCATACTAGTGTATTTCCACTCCATTATCTAACAGGGCTATCTGAAATGAAGCTTGCTTTCTTATGGCCAAATATCCACTGCCCTGGGTCAGCCTAAGCAGTTTCCTCAAGAGATTTCTTAGAAGTCTGTGGTTTGCTAAATAGATAATTAATTTTCTGGACTTCTACTTTTAAATAGCTTTTTTAGACCTTTTTTCCTTTGTTTTGTTAATGTTCTTATAATTACAGTGCCTGTCTGAGAGTCTGATACCCTCAGTTATGATCCAAACAGGTGACTGATTTACAACCTCTGTGATAAGAAGTTAACTTTTAACATCAGTTTTGTTGCCATTATGTCCCCCGTTTGTTGAAAGACATGATCCCGAGCTTTTTTGGTGAAATGGTGAAGTCTGAAGAGTTTTTACAGCCAATAAATTCATGCTTGCTTATTATTTTTACGTTCCTGTAGGCTCCGAGCACTCCCATGACCACCCTCTCAGCCACATTCAGTTGCCCATGAGGTAGTTTCAATCGTAATTTCTGAGCTGAATCTGAGAGCTGTGGAGGCTATTTTCAAAACATAAATAGCTAAATCCCAGCTGCCCCTGGCTACTTTAAGTGTTCTGGGTTTATACTCCATCACAGTACTGACACGTATAAGGCATTTTGGGAAGTTTTTACTCTGGACTTCAGTACTGCAGGAAGAGAAATTCACAATCTCTTGTCTTGTGTTTGCTCAGAGTAAAAGAATTGGCAGTGGATCCACAATTCAGCAAGTGTTGCAGATGTTCAACTTTTCAGCAAAAATGTCACTTCCAGGTTCTGCTTTAGAAGATAGTATGGAGATTGTGGGATCATGATGCTCCCTACACTCATGAAGGCTTTCTGTGTCCACGGAGGAGCAGGAGAGGACATACTCTTTTATCTCCTTTTCTACAGAAGTTTTAAACAGTCCATTTTCTACAGGACTGTTCAATAGCATTCAATGAAAATTAAACCAAGAGGTTCCAAAGCCCCTCCACAGAAACAAAGCAAACTCGTAATACCACATAAATACTCCATCACTTGTTTATGCAGATAAACAGGTTTCCTTTCAGACTGAAATTCCCACAACTTCCTCGAGGTGGTACCATGGACACACTAAAATATTTTCTAGGTCCTGGAATGCATACATTGGCTAATTGAATAGATTTTGCAGTGTTAATTTCTCAACCATATTCTGCAGGGAGCAGTTACCTGTGTGCAGTAGGAGAATGGTTTTGTGCATGCTGGGCTGCAGTACCGAACTTCTGCAGGTTTTGTCTGAAGAGCACACCCTCCTATAAAAGAAAATACGGAGTGACTTCAAGGGCATGCTTTAAAATGTTTTTGACTTGGATCACAGTAGCTTGCTTACTTTATATAGTTAAATACTAGGCTATTGAGCACATTAGCATAATATCTGTAGGCATTGCATTAATTAATTTGCCTTAACAAGGCAGGGAATTATTATCATACCCATCTTGTTAATGGAGAACAGAGATATACAGATATAAGCAATTTGCCACAGGCCACATATGAAGTTGGGTACAGAATTGGGAATTAGATGCAGATCTTCTGTGTCCTCATTAATGTCTTATCTGCATAAGAAGACATAATCCACATAACGCCTTTGCCCATCCTCACTTGGGGAAGTCTGTGCTTCTATAGGAATAAAAACATGCTAATGAGTTCTTAACTGCTCAGCAACCTTTGCACATAAAACTTTTGTTATTATCTTAACTAGTCATTATAAATAGAACTAGGTAAGAACATCTGCATTTTCACTTCTACTCTGTCTTCGTTCACCCTGTGCATATTGAGAGAGAACCTACAGATGCGCAAGCTCTACTGTCTTTGTCAGTCTCTCACGGAGCTTCAAAGTGCTGACCATGAGTTTCCCTTTTCATCCTGTGCAGGCAGAATTTGTAGGTCATGGCAGCAGTAGGCATCTCACAGTTTGAGTGATTTGAGATTCCTGTGTGTTGAATAGAAGAAGAGGCATAGAAGCTGGGCTCCCTGCCATGTGGTGCATTCTCTTCTGTTCTCCACTGTCACAGGAAGGCTGCACTAACGGCTGCACAAGCCAGCCCAGGCAGCCCTTTTAGTATATATGTACTCGTTTCTTCCCACGACCAACCCAACAGTAGGGGTAACTGACCCAAACACTCTCATGTAACATGTGTGGCGTTGACCTGTCAGCAAAGCTGGTGAGATCCCATCTGCCTTTCCTACATGCAAATCTGAACTGAAAGTCTGGAGGCGTTAGGAAGGACGTCCAACTTCCCTCTGAGCAGCTGATGTGTGCAGGAAGAAGAACCTGGATGGACACTTTTCATTCATAATCGTGCATGACAATTTGTTGATGTACCTGTGACATTTATTCCATCTGAGCGCTGACACCACACTGTGCGTACATTGTCGCGCCATAGGCTGGTTTTCCACAGGTAGTCATAACACTTCCCTCCTGCAATATTAATACCAGTTAGTCTTTATCTTGCAATAAAACCAGAATAAACTCTAGTGAGAGGAAGCAGCACTGTGGCCATGTTACCTGAGCAAGGCCGTGTTTCCATTGCTTGTCCAGAGCAGCCCTCCTGGTTCTCAGGAGACTGAATAATAAATGCCCTGGATCGAGCCTGGTGTCCTGTTGTCTCAAAGCTCCTGCCATTGATGCAGGTGAGCTCGCAGGAGCTCCATTCTGACCACTCTGTCAGGTGGCAGTCACCTGCACATTGAAAAAATAAATCACAGGTTTTCAAAAGGACTCAGCTTTAAAGGATAAAGAGAATCCAAGCACACAACAGCTTTAATAGTAAAATACCCACAGTTTATCGCTTACTGGCATGCAATATTCAGATTTGCTCTTTACAGGGAATCTCATTTTCTCAAAAAACAAAGGCTTTTTCAGGTGATCTAGAAACAGCAGGCTGAACATTTACCTGATCAGCATTTACCTGATTTACCTTAAGTACAAATTCTTACCACTGGGGCTAACACTACTCAGAGCTATGGAAGCATCTCCATATCAAGACAGCTATAAAGGCAGAAATGCACGATGGCTTTCCAGAGACTTTACCTGGGCAAGGCAAAGAGCATGGTAACTGCAGCACACTCTCCTTCAATGGCAGTTCTCCACATAAAGCATTTTCTACTGGTTTGGATGTAGCAGAAACAGATGCATCATGCACTACACATGTAAGGTTGCGGACTTGTAATCCATCTCCACACTGTCCACCCTATGAAATGAGAGAAGGGAACAGAGACACCCATCGCTGATGTTAGCAGATTACAGAAGAAACCCAGTTGATTCTACATAAAAAGACTTCAAAGATGCAAATTTGGTCTTTGGACAACAATAGTATCCCCAGTTATGGGAAGACAGATGGATATCTCCTCTGTACACATCTCTACAGAAGCTCAGAGGCAAGAGCAGAGCCACACAGAAAAGTGTGTTTTAAACAAAGCTGGAGAAGAGGTGGGTACCATAAAAGATTAATACGCACCCTTGGGGACAGATATTTATGCCTTTTACTAGAGATAGTGAATTTACTGATTCTTAATTAATGCCCAATTACATGAACACAGAAATTTTTGGCTTCTCTGAAGAGGCCAGGAGAGGAGCCTGCCCATAAGGAATGGACATTTCCACTCACCTCCTTTGATGATTCAACCCAATAGGAGCACTCACATGGTTTAAACCCTGCAACAGCAAAAATCCTCCAGCACACTTAATTAGACTGGAAGGGCTATTGCTCACTAGGTTGTTTGTGTAATTTATTAAAGGGAGCTGTTGGTTCTGGAGTATACACAGATCAACAACTGATACCAAATACTCTACTGAAACATCACCCAAAGTGAGCCATCACCTGTTAGTACCCCCATTTGAACAAGCAATAGGAGGCTCCATCTGAGCCATTCTACGCTTGTCAGCCCCATTCTGAAATACTTAATAACACTCCAAACTACTTGCTGAAGAAGACATCCTTTACTGGAAAATCAATATTGTTTGGCTAAAGTGATGATCAAGGGCTGAGGATACTGTAAGAGCTGAAGCAATAAGGCTATTTCTAGATGCTGGAATTGTTTCATTCTCATCTGAAAAATGGAGCTGCAATGACGTCTGAGGTGCACACCTTAAACCTGTGCAATGCTTTATGAAATGTGCACCTGAGCTTTGTGGAAATGGCACTTAACAAAATTCAGTAAATAAAACTCAAGAGGAAGGATGAAACATTGCTTTTATACAACCAAGGCAAGTGCTCCTTCGGATCACTTGGCAGTGGATTCTTTTAAAATAATGGACTTCATCTGCAGAACAGAATGGCTCCTGCCGAGTGCATTCATGCGGCAGCAGGTTTGCTAGCAGGAATCTCAAGAATGACTTTCCTGCACACACCTGGCTGTGTTTTAATTCTTCCCATCTGTCGTGGTTCAAGCCCAGCCGGCA
>NW_009932333.1:33991-39568 GCF_000696875.1 Nestor notabilis | reverse complement strand
CTTCCCAAACTCACCCGGCAGCAATTGCTGCAAACTTCAGGTTTCACCACAACGTACACTGAAAGGAAGTAAAACCAGGAGGATGCCTGGAAAACAAGAGGCTTTTTCCAGCAGTGGTTGCTTTGCAACCCAGGGCAGCAGGCAAAGCTCCACCATAATTGTAATCTGCTGGCAAAGTCACTGAACTAAAATGCGCCCAGGTGGAAATCACTCTCCCCCTTGTGTTTTACCACGATCACAATGAATGGGCTTCTCACTCACAACTATATGTCATGTTTTGCCAGTACAGCCAGGTATCTGACACATTACTGGCCAAATCTGGTACTCAACTGACTTCCGCAGAAGTTTTTTGTCCTGATTATAAGTTATGGCCTTTGCATGTCTTTTGACCCAAATTAACTGGCTCAATCAGGCTCCGAAATCTGCTTGGACATTCAGCCACAAGAAGAAAAAAGCTGGACTGTAAAAGGGCTGAGACGCATTTGCAGCAATGTTAGCATAAATCTGCAGAAGGGTCCCCATGGGGTTCTGGATCCAAAGCAGACAGTGCAAAGCTACAGTCAACTGGCACAGGCAAAGACCATCCTTATTGGCCCTACAACATTGTGATGGGATGAAATACAGTCTGAGGCTCCAGAGCAACTACAAAGTCTGCCCCTGCCTCTGTCCAGACACTTTGCTAGAAATATATGAGAATAGGGCTTGAAGCAGAATTGGAGCCTAGGCAGAAATCTCCCCCTTTCAGTCTTTTCCCACAAACAGGCAGTGGGGGGCAGAGGGGAATGGACTTTAAATGGCTTTGCAAGAGGAACCCAGATGAAAGCAAATCAGCTACAACTGAGAAAATCCAATCTACTTAACTGTCCTGCACAGAACTAATTTTGCCCAGTGCAGCTGTGACCTTCATGAACATCAGGTCAGCAGCAGTCCTACTATCTCCAAATGAAGGTAGAAGATAGTCGTCCCTTAGCAGGCCACCACAGCGTCAGAGAGAAAAGAACTCTTTAATAAAGTATGGTCTCTGGATCAAGAGGAATGTTACTGGAAGACAACACTGCAAATCTAATCCCCTATCCCTAACAGTCAACAATCTGATACATGAACCTGCCTTTCACCAGAGAGGCTGGCAACTGCAGTATCAGGCAATTTCAGCAATGAGTAGGAAATGAGGCTGCCAGCTGCACCAGCCAGCACAGGTGGATGGCCACACCAGCTCCTCCTGGGGATGAGTCCTTACACACGTGTTCATCCAGGTATATGCTGCAGCATATCTGAGCAAGGAGTTTTAAAAAGGGTCTTAACATTTTCTGTCATGCTGGTGTAAACTGTGTCCTGACTGTCTTGTCTCCAGATATTTGCAGAATGCCTGTCAGCATGGTATCTGACTGCTTTAATGTTCAAACTGACTTTTGGCAACCTCACTCCTCCCAGAAAGGGGGACACAGCACAGTTCAGTACAGGAAGAGCCATATCCAGTAACCTTGCCTACCCAAAAGCCAGGCACACACGAAGGGTAGTTGTCCAGATCCTACCTGCACAAGGCAGAAGAGGTCAAAGGAGCCAAGTGACTTGGCCCAGAATATGTTGGCCAGTTAGTGCTGCTCAACTGCTGATGAGTTATTTACGGACATTACTGGTGTCACTCGTCCCCAGGCGGGGAGGCTGAAGGTTTGTATTTCTAAGCTCAACAGCTGGGAAAAAAAGCATCCTCCTTTCACAGTCTTAAATCATGAATAATCATGAATAATATTAGCACATGCCAATATACAAACATTAGTTTGAAATCTGAATCAGGTTCATAAGCTACAAGAAGTTACTTAGTAGCCTAAAAAAGTATTTTCTAACTATATCATCCCTGGAGCAGTGATCTTGGAGTGCAGAGAAACTACCTGTGCCACAGGCTAATGGTTTTCAACCAGTGAAAATATTGTTATATACTGTGACTCCCATTTAAGGTATCTGCAAATGGTAACAGGAGGAGTACGTTTGCTATACAATGAACCCGTACCACCAGTAAGAATCTTCAAGTGGTCCACAGTGAAAAAGAGTTGTAAAGCCACTGCTGGAGCTGTCTCTGTAATTGGCTAAGGGACAGAGATTGGCACCTATCCCTGCAGCTGACAAATTCATCTGGATGTTGAAAAAATAATTTAGCCAAAGAGGGAAACATGACAAAAAAGTTTCATCTGAATTTTATTAATTCCATTCCTGTCACTTCAATAGAAAATAGCAGAGGCAGGTACAAGCACCATGCATGCATGGCACATGTAAGCACAGTGCATAACAGCACTTGCCACCAGAAGAGCTAGAATAGTTTAAACTTTAGCCATAACCTTTTTTGTTATCACAGCTCATTATCACACGATTTATTACCACATGGTCTTTCTGCGGGAGCCTACACTCCTGCTCTCTGAGGATGAGTCCCAGGCTGTCACCTTGAAGCACCTTCAAAACATGGATCTCCTTGCTTTGCAGAGACGCGTGTCAACTGAGGGCTGGAGGTGAAGACTAAGCTGATTAAAACTACCAGTAATTTACCAATGGAACAAACTACTAAGGGAAACAGTGATCAATGTCTTGTCATCACTGACATGTCAGGATACGAATGCAAACAGCATTTAATAAAAGACCACCTATTGGGTTCACTGCTCATATCCATTACGCAGGTGTGATGCTACCTAGCACATAGAGATCTTTCCCACTTGAAATCTGGGACTCCTTGTCCGCATAAACGACAGTGACTGCTGTGCTCATATAGGAGAGATGTGAACAGTTCTGGGCTTTTTCCAAACCAGCACACACAGGTTTTTTTCCTGCAGCAATCTCCAGTCTGGGCTTCCGCTGGTTTCGTTGGAGGAGTTCTCAGTGACTCACATGTGGATTGGGAGCTTTCTCAGCCCACAGTTGAAGGCAAGGGTGTTAAATATTTAATGAAGAGACAGCTTTTCTCCCAAATGTTTTGGATAAATAGCTGCTAAGAGAAACCAAAATACAAAAGGGATTTAGCTACTGGAATATCTTTTTCCCTTTTGAGCAACCTGAATGTCCTCACATGGGTTCCCTCCCTGGACCTCACAGCTGTCCCCAGCTGCCATCGCTGACCCACACCAGCTTTCCAAGGGCTCCCGCGGCCATACTCATTCTGCAGCTTCAGTCAGCTTAACTAGCACCGCCTGGCCCTAGGAGCCCAGTGCTCACAGCCTGGCCAGGCTGGTGCTAAAAGTTGCCAAGCAGCTGAGGTGGTAACAGTGCTGGGATGTTTTGGGAATTGTTTGTAAAATACCCTGTAACTGTTGCCACGTGGCGTGGCAGGGCAGGGGAGACGTGCACCCTCACCTGTCCTCATGTTTAGTTTTTAACAACAGGAAATCAGTGAATTGTATTGAATTTCTCCTTTTTCACATCCAATAAAATACGTATATTAAGCAAAAAACTAAACCCTCCTGGTCCACGGTTTCCAATGCTTTATTATCTGGAAACTTTATCTTACGCAACTATTATATGACTATGTTCTTTATTTCTTTATGCTAATTTCTATGCAGTTAAAGTACTGCAAGTTGGAATGAAAAAATAAAAAAAAGTGAAAGAAGGGATCAAATCCTTGGACAGTGTTTTATAAACTCTGTTTGTTATCTGCTTACAGACATAGCAAGCCGAAATCTTTACCTAAGCATCAAACAGGGCTTGTTTAGGTATTCTGTTATCACTGTTGAACATTAAAACAGCACATATCATTGTAATACCAAACCCTCCTATCAGAGTACCTGCCCCTACAGGGGTGGTAAGATGTATACACACTGGGCCAGGATTTGGGTACTGCTCAGCTGAAAGACCGAAATGCATTTTCTTTGTGGCTGTCCTCTGGTTCCAAACTCTGCTTTCAACCTGGACTATACCCTGAGGGTACACATCACTGTCCTCGGTGCTAGGTCTAGCAGCTGATAATCTCCAACACTTCCAAAAACATCCTGAAGAAGGTTTGCACCAAGCCACCCATAGCACCAGCTTCTACCTCACCAGTTTATTTGCTGGGAATGTGAAAACTGACTAAATTCAAATTGCACAGCCACGAGCAAGGATTTTCTCTGTGGGGAACCTTGGCTTTGGAGTGGACCATCACCTGCACTGTGCTGTTATAAAGGTTAGCTTTGGCATCTGCAGAGCAAGAAGCAAGACTCATCTACTTTGGTGAACCTTCTTCCGAGCCACTGGCAATGCTGGGATGAAATCAATGTGTCCAGTGTTGTTCCAAAGCTGTTGACATCTGTCAAGAACGCTAAATTTCACTTTCTCTCATTTAAGTGACGTGGGCTTCCATAAAAATTATGTAAGTAATGCTAAGAATAAGGAAGAAAATTAGTTGAAACAGCATGGCAGCAGTTAGCCACAGATCTTATAGGGACTGGGCAAGCAGTGCAGCAGCACACTGCTAACAGACACAGCCCAAGCCCTGCCAACCACAGGAGGAAGGTGAACCAGAGACGAAAACTGCGTGGCCATACTTGGTACAATGCAGGACAGACTTGTACCTAAAATAACGCTTGCTGCTGGAACTCAGGTTTTAAGATTCCAACTTCGTGCCAATTTTAGCCAAAATTTGAAGAAACCAACTTGAAAGCTTGTTACTGACACAAACCGAACAGAGGAATAATGACTAACTCAGAAACATCAAGCAGAGGTCAATGTCTGCCTCTCTCTGTACCTCACATAAATACACATTCCTTTCTACCCACTTCAGTGGCCACTTCAAAAGAAGCAAGCTCTTTGAGATACTTCACTAGACTAAAATCACTAAAATTCTGATTTTGCTTATGCCCTTCTGCTGCCTGCAGTCTCCCTGTCCTGTATTATTACAGAATGAAACTGCAAGCAAAATGGGACTAACCTTTCCTGTCCCATGGTGAGCAACAGATGGGACCGAAGCCTTGGGACTGAGATGGTCAGCAGCACCTGAAAACAGAGGTGGGCTGCTGCCCATCAGTGACCAGCAGACAGTAGCTAAGCATCTGCAGTTACAATCATGAGAACAGTTAACATGCCACATATATAAGAAATTCTTTTTATTGAGGACCTGTAAGTATGAATGGTTTACCTTCCTTTAATCTCTCTTCAGTCTCAGAAGACTAAAATAACAGGTATGTCATATCCCCCCCCAAATATCACCAGTTTTACCCACTTGACTCAGAGAAGGAGACTTTTCTTGTACTATCTTCAAATATTAATAGTGAACTGCCAAGGCACATTTCTTACTGTGATGCACTTGTATAGCTCTGAGTAATTCCCACTGGCACTGAGAATCGCTTATATAAATCTCCTTGCAGCAAGTTAAGAACCTCAACCCATAATCATGATTGTGGCTTTAAAGAGGGCAATATGCAGTTTCTGTCTCTCCCCATTACAGGACAGTTCCTATGTTCAAGTTCCCTGTACCTCCCCAACACAGTCAAGCTATGCTAGTCACAAAATAAGTTAGGATATCATCCAATCTCTGTATCTCTCATGAAGCCAAACTGCATTTGTTTTCCTACTGTCTTTGCCTGGGTACAACACAGTGTCTGAGCTATTGGTGGTTCTGCT
>NW_009932333.1:15814-33960 GCF_000696875.1 Nestor notabilis | reverse complement strand
GGAAGGAAGAGCACAAAATGCTTATTTTCATTTGCTCTAATGTCCCATTATAACAGTTCCCACTACTATCATTTCGTGCCCCTCTTCCCTGCCAGAAGAGCTTAGAGGGCTTTTAGAGTGAAGGAAAGCTTCCATCTCACAGCAACATCCATAGCACACACTGTTCATCTGAGAGCTATTCAAAGGGAAACAGCCTCTAGTACCAGCAGGTGAATTCCCAGGTCTCAAGGGCTTGCGGGAGCTGCTGCTGGCCCCTTCCCCACCCAGAGATCTTCCTCAATCTGTCCTGGGAAGCCTCTTTGAGGGCAGGGTTCCCCCAGTGCCACTCAGATGCTGCAGCTCTGGTCTGCCGAGCAGTGATGCCTGTCTAATTCTGAAACAACTCTATTTTTGCACCGCAACAATACCAGCTCATCTGAGTCCAATTAACCCCCACAGAGTGATTCATAGCAAACTGAACCGTATTTACTTTCCGTTCATCATCACACTTGCAACTTGTAATTTCTGAAATCTTACATTCCATGTGCAGCAGCAGGCTACAGGCTGCACACCTCTCACTGCTGTGGTGACACATGCCCCAGAGATGTCTTCTCTTTTTCTCCCTCCCCTTTAATTCCTTAAAGGGGAATTAAGGCAGCCAAGAACTTTAAAATCTTAGATCTGTTCATGGTATCTGCAATACAAAATCCTAGGTAACACATGAACCAGGGGAAACTCCATCTTTAACCTGCTGGACCAATCCCAGACTAAAGGTTAGTGCTCTGGGCAAGGACAAGACAAGTAGGTTCTAGTATTTTTTTGTGTAATTTCCTTTTAACGTGAGCCTGGACTGCTGCACAAATGAGCACAACCACTCAAATGAGCCATGCTTCTTTTTTAGGGCCTTGTTCTGAAAAGCTCCCACTGAACTCAGCAGGGGTTTGGCAGAGTGGGAACTGAGGAGCAGTCCAGGACCCAGACCTGCTGGATAGGTACGTGAGTACAGGGCAGTGTTTAATTAAACAGGTCCAAGTTCTACAACCTCTGAATATTTGTAATCTACATGAATAGCAAAACAATACAATTAAATCCAAACTGCTCAGCTCAGAGACAAGACAAAACTAGTGCTGAGATGCCAGATTGCATCATTATCAGTTCTTAAAGCTCATGGTACCTTAAGTGCATTTAAAGGATCGTAACTATTACAGCCCAATTACCACTGGAACCCCAGAGCAGGTGCACTCATCTAAACAGAAGCCTCAGAGAAAGCAATTCAAATTGAAATTGCTACAGGATTTTCTAAGTGTGAAAGGGACTTGTTGAGAGTAATTAAAGGCTCCAGGATGCAAAATAAAAAGGGCATATTCTACCCGGACATGTGGGAAAGAAAGCACCATGTCCAGGTATGCAAATTGACATTAGGAGGTGAGCTCCCAGCAGCCCAGTGGACACCCCCCGAGTGCCAGGGCAGACAAGCTGGTGGGATAAGCAGGGGAATCTGTCTAGGTGAACCCTGCTTGATGCCATGTAGTTATCACACAGTGATCAGTGTGACAATTACTGGCTAACGAGCACACCGATGTCCAGATAAATGCAGTACCCAACATGGGCTGGCATGGCCGAGGGAAGACCTCAGCAGGCAAAGGAGCATCATGACTCATAGGAAGATTGCAGCCATGGATTTGGGGCGAGACGCTTTGGTGGTATCAGCTGGAAGCACCAGCAGGTTTCCAAGATGCAGTGACCAGCGAAAGAAAAAACCATGCAGCAATGCTGTGTCACTCACTAGACTGGACAAATAAAAACCCAACCACCACCACACTCCAGACAAATAGAAAACAGAATACAACAAAGAAAACTATGGGCAGTAGAAATGAAAAGGTTTCCCAGGACACACTGCAGGTGCAGGCAGGATTGAGACAACCCTGAGCCCAACCCAGGAGATAGTCCTGGTGGCAGATCAAGATGAGAAATGCAGGGCATGTTGCTATTTGGGTTATGATACATCTGGGTTTTCTTCTCTTAAAGTAGTACTGCTGTGGGATGGTCTCAGGCTTTGGTTACCTCTGGAGGGAAAAAGCTCAAACCTGGAAGTCAGAAGACTCACAGGTCCAAGGCTACTCTGAGGAGACTGTGCTTGTACTCCAGAGTACAGCAGGCGTGGAAGGGCTGTCAGGAGCAGAGGAGCAGCAAGGTGGGATCCATCAGGACCTTGAGGCATCACACACCAAATGTGCCTCTGCTTTGGGTCACACCACTGAGAAACAGAATTATAGAATGGTTCAGGCTGGAAGGGACTTTAACAATCATCTACAAACGACAGTCTCTCACATATTTTCCTCTTTTTCAAGAGCCTGTGACACTCCAGCTTGGGGATTTTCACAGTCCACAAGGATGCCTGGGCACTCCAGCTTAATCCCAAAAGTCAAAAAGGAACTTAAACATTGGGATAAATAAACAGCAGTGCTACCCTGCAGAGGTTATTAAAGTATTAATTTCAACAGGCAGATGGTGTGGAGAGAAAAGGGCTATGTACAGAAGAACGAAGCCAGGAGCTGGATGTGAATTTTTGCCCCTGACATTTCCACCCATTTAAATATCCCCTGCCCTCATGGAGGAGTGTCCTGGGTTCAGCTACATCAGTCATTTTTTTTCCTTCTTAGTAGCTGGTGCAGTGCTGTGGTTTTGACTTTCAGCCTGGGAACAACGCTGATAACACCGATGTTTTTAGTTGTTGCTCAGTAATGTGTACTCTGACCAAGGACTTTCTCAGTCTCATGCTCTGGCAGGGAGGAGGGGAAGCCAGGAGGAAGCAGAGACAGGACACCTGACCCAAACTGGCCAAAGGGATATTCCATACCACAGCACGTCATGACCAGTATAGAAACTGGGGGGAGTTACCCAGAAGGCCCAGATCGCTGCTCGGGTCGGGCTGGGTATCAGTCAGCAGGTGGTGAGTGGTTGTGTCCTCTCCCCTTGTTATTTCCCTTATCATTATTATTGGTAGCAGCAGTGGTTTGTATTATACCTTAGTTACTGGAGTGCTGTTATCTCAACTCGTGGGAGTTACATTCCTCTGATTCTCCTCCCCATCCCTCCAAGAGCTGGGGGAGGAAGAAGGGGGGGAGTGAGCGAGCAGCTGCGTGGTTCCAAGTTGCCGGCTGGGCTTGAACCAAGACAAGGAGAACTTAAAAAAAAAAATTAAATTAAAAACCCACAGAAAAGCCCCAAACGCCACATTGCACCTTCCATTCATAGCAGTGATGTGGGACTAGAAAAGTGCTGCCATTGAAGAGGGTGAGCCTGAGGCTTGCCACGTGCCGATAAATAACGTCTTTGAGAAGAGGTGCTGTAGCCATGGCTTGCTTCCTACTGTCCAAGCTCACACAAAGCCCCCGTTGTTTCCACGCTCCAGCAGCCCCTCACGGTGCCATGCTCCAGGGCAGAGCGCCAGGGCCCACGGTGCTAAGCAGGAGGACACAGTGAACTCACTATCATCTCTTTCTTCTACAGCTTGGTTTAGTTTATATACCACCTAACTGGGACAATACACAGAAGTGAGGAAAAGTTATGGGCACGTGCCTAGATCTCTGACTGCCATAAATTTATAATTTTATTGCAGTAATGTATCTGCCATAACAGTGATCTGCCTGCGGCTATTCCACCTTGTGCCACGATCCCATCAGATCTCAAAACCCAAAGGAGGAGATGGAGGGTGAGAGCAGGAGGCACCCTGGCATGTGTCCTGCCATCAACACTTGCCCTCTCCTGCATCAGCCCCAATCCTGCACCCCAAAACCAGGTTGGCGGGTGACGTGCATGAAGATGCACTGCTTGAGTGATACCCTTCATCTGAGCCAACTGCTTTATGCACCATCTTGCCTGCCCCCCTCCCTGGCTGGGATCACAGGAGGTGCTGATACTCCCACAGTGGTGCTTTTCCCTGGTCCCCCTCACCCTGCAGACCCCTGGCCCTGAGAAGACTCGGACATGGCTCGTGCCAGCCTGGGAGCAGCGGGGAGTCAAAATCAAGTTTTGCCAACACTGCTGAAATAACCGGATTCATCTCTGGGCATATGGTGGTATCTTCAGGGAGAGAGGAAGCCGCTGCTGCCTCCCTGCCAAACTCCTAGTATTTATGGAGTATTTACATGTTGTGCATCTCATGTTTCTCTTCTCACTCCGGCTGCTCGCTGTGGCAGGATGACGCAGCCTGGCTGGTGGTAGCTGAGGATATCCTGCCCACAGCCCCCACCATGCTAACTACAGACAGGCGATTTTAACTATCTCAGCCTGCTATGGTTTTCTCCCAGATTTAAGCAGAATAGCTGCTTTTAAACGCATCCGTAAAACACCACAGCCTCCCCTTTGAGACCACAGCAGAGTCCAGGGAGAGCTTAGGAGGGGAAGGGACTCACCTGAGCCCACCAGAGGTGGGTTCCTCATCACTGTTCAGAGGTTGCTCTGAAGGACCATGAAGGTACACGAGCATAAAAGCACAGCTATGTCTTTTTAACATGGAAAAGGTGTTTTCCAAGAGGCGCCAGCTTCACTTTTTAAGTGAGCAGGGAAAACCAGAAAAAGGGGAAACGTTACCAGCCAAACAACCTCTGGTGCTGGACAGGCCCCAGCCCTTGTGGACTTCTGCAGGAAGAATGATACAGATGTGAATCTCAGCTTCCACTAAAAATATATCCCCCTTGCTCTCAAAAATGAACTGGAAAAGCTAAACACCACAACTGAGTGGACAAAGTGTGACTTCTGGCCTGAGCCCAGCAGCTCAGGAGCCAGCAGAGATTTCCTACACATCCTAACTCTGATTTGGGCTCCACCAGAAGAAGGTCTCACAAAGCCACTCCACGCAGTAGCCCGTGCCCCAGCAGGAAGGGGTTAGCCCACAGGCACAGAGGTTGCTGCTGACCAGAAGACGGCTTCAGCTCTACCAGCACAACCCTTGACTTCCTTTAAAATTATGTTCACATACAGAAGTTGTTTATAGAGTAAGATGACTCTTCCCTCCCGACTTGCAGCCCTGTGTTGAACCACAAACATCAAAAATGACACATGTCCTGAAATGTTCGTAACCTCAAGCGAGGCACAAGCAGCATGCAGCACCTTCAGACGAAGAACCACAACCACAGGTCACTCCGCAGGAAGACAAAGAAGCCAGGAAGCACACGGTGCTTGGAGGCACCTCCCCAACCTGATGCTCGCCCCGTGCGCTGCCGACAGCCACCAACTCCACCTGCCCGGCAGCCCATCCCCAGGGCTCAAACCCGTTCCAGAGCCACAGTTTCAGACATGAAGATACTACAGCTTACGTACCTCCTAGCCAAAATGAACACCGCCGTGTTGATGTAACCACTGGCAAGCACAGCTATGTTACTTTGAACTGCGAGGAAAAACCTCATTTGCATGCCCAAACTGAAGCCAAGATCAGTTTTGCCAATATATCCAGAAAAAGCACAGTCTTATGTTTCCCAAATATTTCCAGGAGATACCATGGGAGGTTCGTATTTCCAATAAAGTGTGACAACAGCATATCACAATGATTAATATATGTATCTTCTCAATAATACATTTTTGAAAGGAAGCCAGCTGGCATACAAAGAGGTGATGTATTGAACAGGTTACAAACAAATACACGTTCAGACAAAAATGTTTGCAACTTTTTCCACCGAGTATTTAAAAGATATTCACAGCAATAATCACAATGTTGTTTGAATACTTAACAAAGAGATGACCGTGTTTCAAAAAATCCACTTTCCAAAGACTGCATATAATTCTGTGTGCCAGTAAGCTATGTCAGAGCAACTACATACTTTTTCATATATATACTCATAATACATATCTATGAATTTATACTCATAGATATGTCCATAAAATATATTCAGGAATATATATATTTTATATGTATAATATTATATACAGAATCACAGAATAGTTAGGGTTGGAAAGGACCTTAAGATCACCTAGTTCCAACCCCCCTGCCATGGGCAGGGACCCGTCACCCTAGACCATGTTGCCCAAGGCTCTGTCCAATCTGGCATTGAACACTGCCAGGGATGGAGCATTTACCACTTCCTTGGGCAACCCATTCCAGTGCCTCACCACCCTCACTGTAAAAAACTTCCTTGTATCTAACCTGAACTTTTCCCTGTCTAAGTTTGAATGCATTGCTTCTTGTCCTATCACTACAATCCCTAATGAAGAGCCCCTCTCCAGCATCCTTGTAGGCCCCCTTCAGATATTGGAAGGCTGCTATGAGGTCAAGTAAAATACACATATATATATATATACAAACAAGTCTTGTTTAAAGTTAAGAAGTAGAATTTTATTATGTCAGAAATAAAACAAATTTCTGATTAAATTCAAGAGTGATGAATCTGCTGACAAGGACGGAAAAAAATCATTTCTGCTCCAGGTATTTTTTTCACATTAAAATCTGCACACACTCTACGGTACCAGTTTGGTTTAAAACTTTTAGATTTTACTAATTCTTTTCACAATTAGCATTTCGTTCTTGCTATCTGAAAATTGAGGTTTAGGACTGGCTGACAAAGGCAATGAGAGGTTACTGAAGAACAAACTCTCCCAAGCTCCTTTCAGCAGGGCAGTGACTGGGACTTATAAGCCCTCATGCCCCACCAAGTAAAGACAGACTGTGAAGCTTCAGCATTTACTGGGTAGCTGGTGAAGTTCAATAAATAGATTAACCTTCCTTATGTATTTCCTTTAGAGTCAGTCACAATCCAGAGGAAAATGCCTTTTCCAACACAGAATCTTCTAAACCACCCTAGGGAATTACAGCAAAACGATTTGCTCCCCACCCCAGATATGGTTTTCCTCACCTATATTTAAAGCAATCCTCATCTTCCCAAAGGGAATCAGATGTTATTCCTAGGCGTCTCCATGAACTAATCCTAGATGTCATCATGCACTGACCACCCTTTCCAAGCCATTACAGATGTTTGCCCAGGTCTACTCCCTCCCCTTGCTCCTCCACAGGCTTACTGAAGAAAGAGAGGGTGACACAGCAGCTTTAGCCTCCAGCTGGCCTCACCATCAAGTAGCCATCATCCATGCAAATATAACCCTCTCACATCTAGCTCCCGGCACAGCTGCCCTGCTCCCTTGCCCATCAATTTTCTCCACCTGGTCAGAATGGTGGAGGTTTCACAGTTGAAAGATCACTGGAGACTCAGGTGAAATGCAAAACTTTCCCCCAACTGGATTTCACCTCAACAAAATCCTTTAGTCAACAGAAATAGCCTAGAAACTTCTAAATTATAACGTGGGGTATGGCAGACTTCTCTGGAGCAGGGAAAATGAATTAAGGAGTCTCTCCTCTTCCTTGCAGCAGCTCTCTGTGGATGCTCATGAGAATTTGCAGATGATTCAGACATCAGCAAGATCAGTTCTGCCAATTATTCCTACACCTATCTATTAAAGTTAAGAACCCCCTGAGCAGCTGAGCCTGTCACAGATTGGAAGCTCAAATTAATTCACTGGGTAAGCAAACTTTTAGGAAACTCTTGCCACAGAGTGCTGGCTTGGACCCTCACTGGAGGGAGGCTGTGGACTCCACAAGCAAGAGCAAAATACCACCAGACCTGTGTACTTCCCTCAGCGGAGCACAGCACAATTAGCAGTATTAATGGACAGACTATTCATTTAATTCAGTTTTTTGTTCCACAAATAAAGTCTTCTGTTTGTTTCTGATTTGGTTTTATAAATTAACCTCCTTCTTTTCTCATTAAATAAACAATGAATGAAGGATTACTCTGTGGGAAAGATGCAAGTGGAAAGGGCAGTGGTTTATACTGCTACAGCAATTTCCTTTCATGCTTCCAAATAACTCTGCTCCAGAAGGCAGAAAATCATTGATGTCTAATCATTTATTCAGTAACATACACTGTTTTCTTTTAGCTTAGGGAATCTCGTGGCTGGAAAGCTACACTAAAAGTTGGTATGTTTATGAATGGCCCCTGGTCCTTCAAACGGTGATAGAGAAACTGTGCATCAGACATTAAGCAGTGGTGCCGCAGAGGGAAGGGAGGACCATGGCCTGATTCATTGTTATGGACCTGAAGTTCCCATCTGTCTCATCATGGACATTTCAATCTTCATTGTACCTCTGGTGCGAGGCAGTTATGCAGCTGAGGGTCCCAGAGGCCTGACTGAGCCATAGCCGACCCTGAGACAGACCTCTCCAGGGGACACTTTGCTGCTGGTTTGTCCACCTGAAGGTTCACCTTGTTCTGATCTGACCGAACCCCACTTTCCCTCTATAGGTTTTAAAAGAGCCACGTGCTGGGATCCTGCCAAGAAAAGCTTGTCTTCATATCAACAAAACCTATTTTTTCTTTCATTTCTGCTCTCTCATAAAGCGTAAGAACAGGTTGGCAGAAGTGACCATCCACCTCTGCTCAGCACCTGGGAGACAACCTTAGAGCTCTGGGTGCAGAGACACCGACATACTGGAGCAAGACCTGTGGGGGGCCCCTAAGAAGGTCAGGGGCTGGTGGACAAGACATACATGGAGAGGCTGAGGGAGCAGGGCTTCTTCAGCCTACATCAGACAAGGCTCTGGGGAGAGCTTATCCCTGTCTACAACTCCTAATGGGGGGTGTAAGAAGCTGAGCTGGATTTCCCTTGGAGGTCTACAGGAACAAGGCAAGATACAACAAACACAAGCCGAACACAGAAAGTTCCAGTTGGACAGTGAACAAAAAAATTCAAAAACCTACAATGAGAGCAGTCAAGTGCTTGATCAGACCACCCGGAGAGGCTGTGAAATCTCCATCTGGGAGCAACTGGCTCTTCTAGGCTGGGAGCAGGATGTTGGACCAGATGACCACCAGAAGTCCCCTCCAGTCTACATTATGACTCTGAAATTCTGTGATGCTATATTCAGGCTTTGAAAATAAGGAAGGTCCTGGCACTGCATGCACAAGCACATCTGTCTCAGTCAAAGCAAAAAGCAGCAGTGGAAGAGTTGCTATAACTAACTCCTCTGCCTTTTCAGAATATCCAATGTGATAAACCTAAAGACATTTCCAGAATCTTATTCCTATGCATTTATCCTTGGCAACTGCTGAAGGCCCTTGGCACTGGTATGGCCTTTCTCATAATGTGGTACCTTACCCCCCTGACTGCCAATGGAGTGCACTACATGGCACCCAGGTACACAACATCTCTCTTCGTCTCTCCAGGAGGAAAAGCCTTGGTGTGCTGTAGAATGCACACATGTGCACCTGTGATATGCAAGTAACTGCGGATGCAAGGAGTTTTTGCACTTCAGAAGAGCTAAGCCACTAATGTAACATAGCCATGACACGGGTATGCGATAGCTCTGTGTTTTCATTTCAGTGCTGCGTGCCCTTTGCTGCTGTCACCTAGTTTAAGTTTGGAGGTACTAACAGAAAACAACAAGCCAGACACACTAGGATGGACTCTGCTCATATTCAGGTGAAACTGTACTGCTAACTCTGGTTCCTGTGTTTCTGTGATACAGGCATAGGGGCATCTTCAAATACCTCCAGTGGATGAAGGTGAATGAGAAAACATACTCAAGATGTCAGAGATACACAACTGAATACAGAAATTTTACCAGTCCCAAATCCACATTTTTCTTAGGCCTTCCACAGCACTACAGATGAAGACCTGCTTCAGCAACTTTCTCAGGGAGGCTCCTCAAACAACAACACTGTCGAGCCATGGACCACCACTGCTGCCACACAGAGGCCAAGAGATCCTGCAGACAGTCAGCCTCCTCCCCAGGGAAGTCCCATTTCTCCAGACAGGCCAGCAGACTGAAAGGGTTCTCATAAAGCTCCTGCTTTCCAGGCTGGACAACAGCTCTGTGCTGCACTCCGCTCGAGATGCAAAAAACTTTCTTAGTTAATTAAAGGAATTTGGGAATTTTCTTTCAATAGGGACAATTAACTAAGTGACCAAGAGCACTGTATCCTACTGCCCTTGTTCTCACTTCATCAATCTGCCACCCACAATTTTTATCAGAAATATTTTTTTATTTACTTCCAGATCACTGCCAAAAATGATGAATAGTGTGAGGCCTCTGACTGATCCCTGCAGAGTTACATTAAAAACGTTCCCAATCAGTGAAGATTCCCTATTGACAACTACGTTTTGAGCTCTGTCAGTTACCCAGCTCTTAATACATTTAACGTGTACTTCAGTGAAAGTATATAGTACTAATATTTTAATCATAATGTCATGTGGAATAAAATCAAATGCCTTACAGAAGTTTAAGTATATCTACACAGTTATCCCCAAACTTGCAATCTTATCAGATAAATCGGGTTTGTTTGACAAGACATATTCTCCAAAAAAGAATGTTGAATGGCATTAATTATATTCCCTACCTTTAATTCTCTAAATCCTCTATCAGTTCTTCTATTCTTTTGCCCAGGATTGATGTCAGGCTAAGCTTCCTGCAGTTACCCACGATCTTCCTCTTGCATACGTTCACTCATTGTCCATTTTCAAGAGTAAAAAGCAGACCAAAGCTCTTCTGCATCAACTTTTTTAGGATTTTTAACTACAAGTTATCTGGCCCGAGCCATCTGAAAATGTTTAAACACTACCTCACTTCACTCCAGTGTACAGAATGAACTGCCAGCCCTGTGTATATGACACACAGCTCTATTGCGCCTTCAGCACTCACAGTGGGGTCAGTCCACTGACAAAGACCGACCAGCCAAACATCTGAGAAGGCAAAGATTACTTTGGTGGAGAAAGGACAGGGCTCTGAGGAGTCTGCTCACACTGAGCAGCTCCCTTCATTTTAAGCAATGTTCTGCCTTGATCCCTACCCCATCAGTCAATCCAGCATGTAGACAGGCTTACGTTTCAAACCAAGACTAAACTATCCCAACAACAACCTTTATGAGCAACAAAATACTTTCTATCAACTTTGAGCAGGAATTTCCATCCCGCTATAGTAGGTGATGACTTTGTGCTGCAACTACTTATGTTTTATCACGTCTCAATTAGCAATAGCCATGCAATCTACCCAGGCATGAAGCCTTCAGTGCTTCAGAGACTGCTGCTACTCGTATAAAATGCCTTGGCACACTTCTTCAGCAACACAACACATGGCTGTTCTATAAGCTCTCTACCACCCAACTGTATCAAATCCAGACCAGTTCTTCCTCTGTTCACCACATCATCCACAGAAAAGGTCCAACCTGTCTACAGAATCTCCAGCAGTGCCCAACTGAGGGCTGTGGCCAGCAGTTTGGGTCTTCAAGCACAGTAGAGCTTTTACTGTGTTGGGAAAGCAGTGCAGGAAACAGCACCTTCCTGGGAGCTTGGCTGCATGTGGGGCTAACCTCCCAGGAATTAAGGGAATCTTATGAAATAATACACAAAATTCACCTACCACAAAAGACACAGTATTGCATCCCAAAGGGACCCATCAGATCAATGCATTTTGCTGAAATGCCTTCCTCTGCTTAGGTATAGTTCATCTGACTATAGGAAGTGGTGCTCCAGATAGCTAGGACATATACCAGACAGGAAGCTTTATAAATATCATCAGCCTGATGTTCATCCAGAAGAGAATACAGAGCCAGTGTGCTTGCTTCAGTCAGTATTGCTAAAATGGAAGAAAATTATGCATTTAAATAAAACTCTTCTAGCAGGAGTTACAGCAGCAGTTCAGCACGGAGCATTAAACATGCTTATTCCACTTCACCCATTAACTTTTTTTAATTTTTAAGCAAGTTATTACAGCTGCTATAATATTATAAATATTATATTACTCATTCAAAAAGATTAAATGGTCTCAAATAAGAGGAGATATTCTTGTTGCTGCTTTAGTAGCTCCTTGTGACCAACTATCTGGCTTCTCTACCCTCCTTCCAATGCTTCTCTAGGACACTACCCTGGATGGCACTGGGTGACCTCAATTCCTCCTCATCCTAAGGGAAAGCAGAAACAGCCAGCATCAAGCAGAATCAAGCTCCAAACATATCCCAGTAACGTGAAACCACCCTGTGAGCCTGCTTTGGCATTACATTTGTGATCCGTATCATGTAATGTAGGATGCTGCAAAGTGCTGACCTCTGCCTGTGGCTGCACCGGTCACCTGGGCTCCAGAAGAGAGGCAGAGCAGCATTCACAGAGGCAACCACCTGGTCAGAAGCACTCATTGGGCTGAGCTGATTTGCACCCCAAGGGCCTGTTTCTCTCTGTGGACTATGGAGGAGTGCTGGCTGCTTGCGACACGTAGGGCACCCACACGCCACCCAACTGAGTCCCACCACACAGGACAAACTGCAGGGCTGAAACACTTCCTCCATCTGTAATAAAGGCTCTAACCTAACAGTTTACCTGCACATACTATTGTAGACATACAATTAAAAAAATTGGGACTTACATCATGTAGACATATAGTAAAAAAGATTGGAACTCATGTCAATATGAAAAAGCCTGAACAAGGGCCTCCTAAGAGGTCAGGATGACCTAAGAACACCACTAACTAATGAACTGATAGCCAGGGAGAAGGCTTTGGCCTTGTGTAAGCAGATTAAGAAACAGGGTTAACGAATCTCTAATCGGGAAAAACTATCCTTGAAGATTGGTACATCCTGAAAACACATGGACATCATCAAGATATGACTTGGACATGTCAGCACAATATGATTAGGGTGTCCTTTACATGACCTATCCTCATTATACCCTCATTATAATACTAAAAATCACACCCACAAGTCAAAGACCCCTGCCTAGGTTAGAAGACCCTTCCCTGAGCATGCATAGTAATGAATCAATGATGTAACCTAACGTAAATTAACTACCGATCATTATACGGTGGAAGGGTTATGGGGAGTTACTAACATGAACTGAATTGTATAAATACGTGAATTTTGTATGTGTCCTAGCTTTGCGGGATACCACCTAGCACCCCTTTTTGTGCAAACTTGGAATAAACAAATACCTCAGCTCTGCGTGTAAGAATCAGCTACTGCATAGCAAGTTTTGAGACAATACTACAGGGCAGTTTCTTACAATATAAAACGTTTACAGTGGGAAACAGGCTCTTTCGGTTTGCGTTTATATAGCAGGTCAGAACCAGGCTCATCAGGAGTCTTTACAATGCAACGTAATGACATACTCATTAGGACCAGCACAGGTAAGGGTGAGCAGGCTCCCCTGTAAAAAACCCCAATTAACACTCTTTTCAGTATGTGGCTTACAGCACGTTCCTAACCTGACTCCTCAGTGAGGGGAGGAGGGGAAAAAGTTGATCTAACCATAGGAAGGAAAGTCTTTTGACCTTTCCATGAAATGGAAACCCATGAGCACCAAACCACTGTATTTGCCAAAAGGAGGGGGATCCACCCCTGCTGGACTCGGCTAGAGGACCGGACACCAATCTCTCGTAATTAAGAGTGAATACAGCAAGAGTTGTGCTTGGACTGGGACAGGAGCAAGATCACTTGTGCCCTGATCACCCTTCCTATTCAAAGAAATTTTTCTCACCAACAATCCATGATTCAGCCAATTAAAACCTTAGTATATACCCTTTTGCTGCCACCTGGGCTCCCATCTGGTAAACATGACGTTAGTTTTTCATAGTCCTTATTTGTTTCCCAAAAAATAAGCATACCAGCACTCCGAAAACATTCCTCCTTTTGATTTTCAGGCATCTGATGCTCTGCATCCAGGTACTTCTCTCTGACACCCTGCATGCAGCCATTTTAGAAACAAAACAGGCAAAACCAGCAGCGTTGTCACTGAACAAAGCTCCACTTTCCAGTTGGTGGAAGTTAACGGTCTAGAGTTAAAGGACTTTTAACAAAATTAATGGAAAAGAATCCATGTAAGGTGGAAAAATGAGAAGAGAGAACAGCAGCTTTTCAATCAGGAGCCACACCCCATATGCTTTAGGAAATAACAAGTTTAGTAGTAAGTTGATAAATAGCTTGCCACCATAAAGTGTATTTGAAATGGCATGTAATTGCCATGTATATAAGCACAGAGTAAGCAGGAGCCATGCTGAACTGTTCCACTTGCAGCTCACTGCTGCTGTGTGTTTTCCTCACCTGCTAATACAAATACCATCTCTCAGAGGCAGTCCCTGCTCCTCTGAGGTCATGGGCACATGGATGGAGTCACCCCACTTCCCTGCATCCATCCAGGGGCGCAAGGAAGAGCCCCAGAGCAGCTGTGTGCCCACAAACTGCTCCTGGTGGGATGACGGAGGAGGGAACATAGATGAAACTGGAGTAAAGTTTCTTGGGTTGGGGTAGGTTTATCTCAGTTTAAGAGGCTGCATCATGTGGCTGCAAATTTCCCCCCCCCTTAGGACAGCTGGTGCTTTCCCAGATACTCCTTTTAGGTTTCTATACCCAACTTGCAGTGGTCAAAGAACCTGATCCGACAGCACCCGAGCCAGTGCAGCCCTTCCTGTCTTCCCTAGGCTGCCAAGTCCTGCAACACCACTAGCACAGTCCAGATCCAGCAAAGCACACAGTCAAGTTTAAATCTGTCAAGAGGTTCATTAGTTTCAATGGGACTATTAAAAGATTTAAAGTCAAGTACATTTGTAACTGCTTTCCTGAATCAAACCCTGAGTAAAGAGCTTGTCAACATAAATAAAGGTGCCAGAGTCAGACAATGAAAGATATCTGCAATTAAACAGGTAGGATTTTGTGTGAGCTTTTCAGCACAATTTAGCTCCAATTGCCATAAATGTGCAAGAACTTTAAATTCATCCTAGAGCATGAGATTGGCATCTCTTCTAAAGAATCCAAACAGTGAATAAATGCATCCTATAATAATTAAATATTCCATAAAATTCAAGAGACATTATCAGGTCCTATTTGGCTTCAAAGCATTGGCATTACACAGAGTCTCCAACAGAAAAAGCCCTCTGATTTCTCCAGAGGCATCTCAAGCTGCATCCTGACAGTGCCCATGCCACTCCAAGCATGTCTGGGAGTCCTAACGCTGGACAACAACGGGACAGGAAAGCACAGCCAAAGCGGAGGTCAGACATGGATCTGCCCCAGCTGAGCCCAATTCAGGAACTAAAGAAACTCCCAAAGAGCAAGAGGTCAGTGGCACGTACGGCATCCACTGAGCTCCTACAGCCTGTGGGTTTGTTTGTTATTACAGATAAGGGCCTTTCTAAAAAGGAGGGAGGAATGATGCTGCTGGCAATGTGGCTTTAAGAGCCCAAGAGAGGGGAAGAGCAACGCCTGTAATGTGAACAAGCTCGCAGCACCTGCTCCCAACCCAATGCGATGTAGTCAACTGAATTAACAGTTTGAACAACGATGGCGTGAAAGGCATTTTATCCGGCCCTGGCACAAGGACCAACTATTGAGAGACTCGACATCCCCCGCCAGCTGAGCCTGTGCTCCTGTCCCCTGCATGCACAGAGGATGCGGTACCGGGAATATATTGCGGCTCAGCTAAAAGCGGAGCGGGTGGCAGGACATCCATCTTTCTCCGGGAAGGTTGCTGGGCAACTGGCAAGCTTTCGGCTGGGCGCTGACGTTTGTGCGCACACGCGCGCCTCCTCCATCACTTGCAACTAACTAGATTTTGATGGATTAACATAAGATGAAAATCTACTGTGCTTCTCTCTCTCTCCTCCTCCTCTCCTCCCACCCCTCCTCGACTCCACCCCCCCCCCCCGACACACAGGGATCATTAAGATACAAAGGAAAATACGATAAAGCATTGACTTATAATGCGTGCAGAAGACCACGCAAAGGAAAATGCAGGCACTAATGGGATTAATGCTCTGAAGTGATCCCTTATTCTATGGTAGATAAAAATATTTAGTTGGTAAAATCTCATAATAATTATCATCGTCATCATCAAGCAAAATACAGATATACACCCAGACTGTGTTTCTCTTGCATCCTTGACTCTTTTGCACCCTTCAGAAATGCCATCTCTTTTTTCACTGCTCCTTGTCAGGTAATGTTTTAAGACTATTTCCCTTCACCTGCTGGAGATCCACCACTGGGACACAGAAGTTCCCTCTAATCCCAGCCAGCCAGGCATTTATACCACCCTTATTAGCTTGGTATTCGAGTACCCTACTGAGCTGCATTATCATTAATTGTTTCTCAAGTGTCAGCCACAGGCTCAGCTTCACACAGTACAAAGCACAGATATGATCCCTGCCCCGAGGAGTTTTACATGCTAAACAGATGGTTAATGACAGCAGCGTAATGACAGCCTTTGGACTGGTAGGGGACAACGTTTATGGAGTGGGGAATAAATTAACTGGGATTCATGACAAACTGCACTTGCTTGTACTGGAGAAATCTGACTGGTTTTTGTGATACCATGGAAATGTGTACCAGGCTTGTGACCCAAAAACCAGAACCTCAGATTTTTTGCAAACAAAAAGCTTTAACCTAAGTGAAGTTTTTTACTGAAAACCTGACTACCCTTCTTCCACCAAACACACATAGGGTGTTCTGTCAGAAAAGGGGAGAATTTTAACTCAACTAAAAATAAATACCTAATGTAAAAACAAAACAAACAAACAAAAAAAAAACCCACAAAAATATTTTTTTAGTTACACGAGTTTAACAAAGTTCCTTAAAAACATAGGTGAAAATGGAAAACAATCTAAGAACTGAACGGGAATCAGAGATTAATGCAGCAGACAAGGTCAGAGACGATTTGAATTATTCTAATGCAACAGATTTAACCCATTGTGTTTTACTGCTATTGATACTGGTGGTAGTATCTTCAGTGCCAGAAAGCTGTTCATAATTTGGGTATCATTAAGTACAGGGTATTTCTGTATGACCTCTAGAAGTCCATTCTTGATTCTACAATACAACCCCGTAAAACTATTTTCTACTCCATTCTGAAGTGTAATGCAAAAAATGGTTGATTTTTTTCTCTCTCAGTCTCACTGTGACCTGGTATTGGGCAGGCTGCACTGGAGAGCTCTCCCCACACACCAGTCCTTGCCTGCATTAAAGAAACACATTTCCAGTTTTCTTACTCACTCTGAATTTCCTTCTGGACTTCACAGATCTTTAGGTAAGATGCTGAAGCGGGAACTGTGACTACAGAACGCTTTTCTTGGATAGTGGAAGATGCAGGTCCAGCCACCTTTCAGTTACGTCACCCCAGTTCTAGCCCTTCAAAGAACATTTTCAAAGGCTGTTTAAAGACAAGGTCCTTTTTCCATTCCAGCTCATGTATTTAAGATCCTACAGTTCACTGAAAGCCACAGAAACTTGGTCATTCATGTCATTTCTAAACATACCTGTATTTATTATCTCTGTGTGGACAGCTAAAAGTTTGCACATGCAAGGCAGGTAAAATACCTGCAAAAAACAATGTCACAGAAAACAAACCAAATCCTCAGCAATTACATTAAGACCAAAAAAGGTATAAACACTGAGCATTGAAATAAGGAGACAAAAGAACCACTCCCCATTTAGATTAAAACATTTACGCCTCCCAGTAACCTCAATGTAAATTCAACTTAGAATGGCTCTGCTATGATCTAAAAAATGCTTTTGTGAACAAAATAGATAAGACTCTTGGGTCCGCATTTCTGTGTGCTCACATAATGGCAATTAAAGCTAAGCACCTTTGAACAGCCTCTAACAAGCATATGGAAATCTAGGAGAACCTCTGAGCGGGGATTATGCATTAACCTAATGTTCATAATCATGCTTAGAAAGTTCGCTCTTTCAAAGCTTGAAACAGAAATGTTAATATTCTCAAGCAAATAAAAAACCTTAAGCTATTGCAACAGGCAACTTTTGAATCAAGTATATAATAGGTAATAAAACTTCAAAGGATTCGTCGCATGGTGCAATTAAAATGCCCAACACAGATTTTTTTAATAGCCTTTTCATTTCTAAGGAAACCTTTTTCCTCCAAGTGAATAGCTAAACCGAGGTGAGCATCAGATTATTATTTATTTTAGGAATAAATATACACTTTCATCTGTTCTGCAGTGAAAAAAGCACAGCATCATAGACCAAAGTGGCAATCAAAGCCAGTTCCACCTCATCTAATCTTGTTCTTTAAGGGTTCACAGCTTTAGTCCTCTTCTCAGAAATCTCAACTATGAACAGTTAACACGAAACAATGAACAGCTGTACACAAGAGAGTAACAAGAAGACTGTAAGAAAAAATCCCAC
>NW_009932333.1:393-15803 GCF_000696875.1 Nestor notabilis | reverse complement strand
CAGACAATTAACTGGACATCTTCCATATTTGGGAAGACGAGAGGATGTCTGTCTACCGCATGATGATGGGTATGAGCCACAGACAGGAGCAAACTCCAACAATTTCTGCTTAGCCTGCCCTAGGAGAGGCAAAAACAAAGGAATATCCCTGTGGAAAGTGAAATTTGTAGCTATGGCTTTACTGTGAATTGCCAAGCAAAAATCAAGCAGCACAGCTGCTAATTACACAGTCCCCAGTACCGTAACCAAAGCCAATGCATGGACCCAGGCAGGTGAAATCACCTCTTTGACTGCAGCCCCCAAGTTAGAGTAGCAGAGGAGGCATCCTTGAAATGGAAATCCTCCACGACTGCCCTACCCTCACAGGGGGAACAACTGCAGCACCAGGGCAGGTCTTCAAGCAGCAAGTTGGTATTGCATTGGCCCGCAAAAAACCTGTGATGAATGTTCCTTTATACAATACACAAAGAAATCATAGTAGGGCAGATGAATGAGTAGAAATTTTGTAATGAAATGAAACCACATAAAATAGAAACCATGTGGTATTTATGGCAAGAGCTCACCTACATCAGCCTGAAGGATTATTTAAGAGTGGTCCTAGTAACAGCTGAACTAGCTTGAAGTCTTACACCCAAACTACTCAATTTAGCCACTCCTTATTTCCATTCATCCTAGTTTCAAAAACTGGCTATTCCACAGCACAGAACCTCACCAAAAATAACTTCAGCTATTTGGTGCCTTTAATCTTTGTAGGAAAAGGCCAAATTTATTTCCAAATCACTCTGCACTATGTAAATTCCAAGTATGATAGTATCCATTTGTTCTCAGACAAGTTCAACTTTATCCCTCATAGCCTGTCCAAAAATATAACAAAATCAAGATGCTCTTGTTTTTCAAAGACCAGAATCTCAGCTTGACCATTTTCTTTCCTTCATTAGCAGAAGAATGCATGTATGGGACATAGGAAAAAAACGTAATAATGCTTAGATTTGGGGGAAAACAAAAAACAAAACCAGGACAACGGGTGCAATCAAAACCACAGAAATTAGATAACTAAAATCCCATGGCCTGCAAGAGCCTCTTTCACAGTATCTAACAGAGGTGATGAGGTCAGCCTACCACAGATGATCTCAGGATCCTCAGAAGTCATTGAGATCCTTCATTAGGACCATGATTTTATCCCAGTCTCTAGTAATTAACACCAGGGGTTGAAGTTGCTACTCTTATCTCCTCTAATGCTATTTTGCCTAGGACAAAACCCCATGAACAACTAAAATCTGAAAGCAAAACCTCCTACGGTCAGGCACATAGGAGCCCTAACAGTTACCAAACATGCTCCTTTCCGTTTCTGCTGAGTGACACTTTGCAAGTGATCTCAGCTGCTTACCTGGACATACACGGATTTTCAATGGATTTGTGCTCCAGCTTTACCTATGCACTTCTGGAAATCCCTGCTTTGCTCCGGATCTGAAGCAGCACCAGCTGCAGAGCCTGAGCATGCTATGTGGACCTGCCTCCAGCTGCGGGCAGCCTCCCAGGAGAAGGGCAAGCCTTGCCATGCCAACACTTCACACATACCTAGCACATCTGGATTTTGCTCCCGGTGTGCCACGGATTGCTAGGTGATATCCAGCCACCCAGAGCACCACAGTCCCCATGTGCTGAATAAGGGCAATTGCTGTGTGAGACATACAAGACCCTATAGACATCAGGATAAAAAGCAACTTCCTAACCTTTTTCTTTTCCTATTGGTAATTATGTCAACGTGCATCTTATGAAAACAAGATACCCCAAAGTCCCCATGTTATAGCTTTGTTAAAAGACCATGTTTAAAACCTGAGGAATCTACTAAATTTAAAGATGCACTGCAAAAACATCAGTTGCAAATGCAGAAAGCACATTATGTCAGTAGATGCAGTATGTCAACAGATACACATCAGCTGAGGAACAGATACAAGCATATGTTTAAATCTCAGAAGAGAGAGACCTAGACCAAAACAGAACTGGAGGAGAAGCTGTTCCCTCTCTGAAATGGCACTGTGTAGGAAGAAAATGCTTCTTGCTGTGTTAAAACATCTCAACATTCTTCCTTCTCATTTTTCTATACTTTCAAAACAAGACTTCGATACAGAACAGTGCAAGCAGAACTTAATGCATTAAAACGCAAACAGTTTTCACCTCAGGAACAGCCGCAGACCAATACGTGTTCGGTGACACTGAGCTTGCAAGCCTCACTCAAACTCCCAACCACAGGTATCAGCCATTTGCCAGAGAAAGGATATTGAAGCCTTTTATAGCAATTCAAGCTACAGAAGGATACCCCTCTATACGCAATATCACAGCCTGGCATATCAAAGCACTCCATAAGTCTTGGTGCTCAGCATCGTAATTTTTTAGCAATTATTGTTCTGATGAGTAACCCTTGGGCAGTGTCCAAGAAAAAGGGGAATTTCTGCCATGGGATGCCTGGAGCACTCCTCTTCTGCAGAATGAGGCAATAAAATCAGCGTGTGAATGTGTACTGAAATAACACAACTTGCCTCTATCTCAATTGTCCCAAAGACGTCACAGGGAGAAAAGCAGCCCAGCTAGTTGAGAGCTCTCTTGGAGCTGCCTCATAGGTATGTATTATCCTGGGCTATGTGGCGCACTATGTAGGAGGTGTACAGCGGGCAGCCCCCATTACAGGTACCTGAGCAGTCGCTAACTCTCACTGAACCAGCCATCCAAGCTGGTTCTGACACCACATTTAGTGGATGAACCAATGCTGAGCCCCGGCATTGATGCAGAGCCTGGTGAAATTCAATGGCATCTGCCTAAATGGCTGCAAACACTACTAACTAGATCCTAACTTGGCACTAACCAGGAGCTAAAAAAAAACTTATCATGTTCTACGCTGACATCTAAACCACTGTTTGGCCCTGGATTAATGAATAAAATACCTGACAAGAGCAATTGGAGATTAATGGCCTGTAACTGCTTGGTTACCTTGCACTCTATAGGGTCAAGTACATTAACGTCAGCAGAGAAACAGTTTGTCTTAACCTGGTGCTAGTACTACAAGGACCCAATGAACTTGGAGATGCAAGAGCCAGGGTGTCAGAGTCACTTTCTGTCACTAAGGTTTAGTGGTAGCCGAGTCTCATGAAGAAGGGTCCCAGGGCAGAAGGACTTCAGCTGCCTCACAGCACACTGCGGAGGGACATCCCAGCCAGGGCATGTTGCATGTACACCATATGCAGGACTGTGACTGGGACAGGAGCTTCAGTGCCGCAAAAGCAGGAGATATCAGAGCAGGTCACTGCCTCCAGCCAGGGCTGGGATGGAGGCAGCGCGAGACTCAGATAACCACAGGCAGCCCCCTTGACCCCATCTGTTCTTTGCTAGGCACATCTTCGTACAGGAGAGAAATACGGGCAAAAAACTTCTCTTGCTCTTGGTCACTGCATTTAATTGCAAGAAAATTACCACTAACATTCACAGAAACAGGCCTTTTTCTCTGCTTTCCAGACCCAGGGTGTTTCCAGGGGTCTTGGGACCTAACTCCTTAGCAGTGGCCACGCTCACCGGAGCACCTGTGCTCACCTTCAAGTAACCGATGCGCTTGGGCTGTACAGCTGAAACACTGCAACCTAAAGCAGTACTCCTCAAATCTGGATCTCCACACAGATGTCCATACACAGTCCCCAGCTCTGCCTGAATTAGGGTTAGCTGATTATTCAGCTGCTTTATCTTGGGGGAAAAAGAAACAACAGATAATCTGGAGATTAAACTGGAACCACTCTTCCTGAGAAATTGCTTTCTGGAATGTACAGTGAAGAAAAAAAAGAAAGTATATGACTTATACAGCTCCCAGGGGAAAAATGAATATCCCAGTTGACCTTAAAGAAGTCCAGTAAAAGTGCTGAGTAAATTTGTAAGAACGAGCCTTCTTCGAAGCCGTTAAGATGAACCTTTTCCCTATGTCTTTCAGGTAGCAGAAATTACATTTGTGAAACTGTTGTTCGTATGCAACTTCTGGGTGCAGATCGGGGTATATTTATACAACAAATGCTTGTATTACCCTTCAAACAACAAAATAGTCTGAAATAATTTCCAAAACCTCCCACTTAACCCCTCTGTTCCTCAGTTTCCAAATATAAATGTGGGAGGAAGGGCCAGAAGGAGGGGAGAGGGCAGGATGACCCTGCAGTGCCTCGCAGGGCTGGCACCATAACACACACCACAGACCATGAGTTGCTGTGATACGATGCAAGCAGGAACCACAGCAGCCAGGACATCCTTCCACACTCAGGATGTGCTTGGGCAGTGAGTCTTGGCTACAGAGGTCATGGAGCTTTCAGAGATGGTCCCAGCCCTCGGAGAGGGATGCTTGGCAGCCCATTGACCCCTCTCAAGCTCCAGAGTTTCCCACAGGGGCGGTGGCAACCACAACTTGCCTGCAGTGGCACCGGATCCATCCCTCCTTGCTAGACCCAGCAACATTCCTTAAAGAGGACCCAGAAGGAGCTCCAGACATATGAGTGCTGTAGGTATCAGCCGCTAAAACATTGCTATGGAGCACACCGGAGTAAATATATGGTAAAGCACACCAAAGGAAGAATCAGGTGGTAAAAAGTGGCAGACTATAAATGCACTTTTTGACAGTTTTTACTTCGCAGTCTCCTCAGCCAACAGTGCTTTAATAAAATATAGTCAAGAGAGACAGCTTCAACCTGCCTCCGAGAGCAGCGGACCTCTGGCCACAAGTGGGCATGGGGTAAACAGGGGCTTCTATTCCTAACACCACCCTCTCTACCCCTTCTCAATCCTCACCCAGCTTCATGTACCTCCCCATCACATCAAGCTTTTTGGGGCATAAACCCTTTTCTCTGCATGCCTGCAGGATGCACACTGCAGCCAGCCCCTGAGCCACATAGTGCTTCAACACCATCAATGCTACAGCAAGATCTACCATGGCTGTTTGATGCTCAAAGGCAAAGTCAGCTCTGTCCAGCCAGAGAAGAGGAAAACCAGACCAAAACAAAACCCTGAGTGCATTAGTCACTGTTAACTGTTCTTTCCAGAAACATAATATTGAAGGGATTTCACATATTTCCTGGCAGGGAGATTTCATGGTGGCTTTTAAAAATGGATGATTAGTAAGATATAAATCCCCATAGCTAAGATTAGCAAGAAACTCTTTCAAACACACGTATATACACATTAAAACTTGAGTATTTTACCTTTCCTCAGAAAAGCAATTGCTGCTGTCAAGTACACCCTTCTATTACAGCCACATGCTCTTTTTAAGAATAGCTAATCAGAAAAACATACAGAGGTATTTAATCAGGTTGGTTTTTTTTCTTTAACGATCTAATGTTTTGGTTTGCAACTGCTGCCAACTCACGCTGGGTGGAAATTTAGTACTGTCAGCATTTAATTATTATTTTTACACAGATTTCTCTACCTTCCTACAGTGAAGAAACAGCTAGAAAAAAATGCAGCAATGAACAGCTTTTTAAACCATTAGATGCCATCCTTGTTATTTAGCCACACTGGAAATTACCATTTAGGACACACAGATGCTTGCTCTGCCATCCCCTGTTAGGGCAGATGCTCCCCAGTTTGCACCTCCGCAGCCGACCAGGGGACAGCATCCGAGGGACAGCCAGGAGGGACTGCAAACACCTTACCCTGGAAGCTCACCAGGTTCTGAGACAGCTCATCGAAATACATGCCAAAGAACTGAAACAGCAGCACCTGCTTTGTGTTGGACCTTGGGCCATAAACAACAAATCAGATTGGTTCTTTCCTTCAGCTTAAAACCTGTTTTCCTAATTTTTCCCCTTGCTGTCTGAAACAAACAAACTCAATTCTGCAACTTGTAACAGGCTACAGGGAAAATACGTGAGTTGATCTGATGCAGACTGCAAGACAGGTTTATTTGATTCACACACTGGAGGAGGGCAGGGGGCAACCAAAAAACAGGTTGTATGATTTCAGAAGAAACGCAGAGCTGTGCTGCTCAAGGTAAACTCCCAGCACCACACAAGTGTTGAACTTCGTGGTGCTCTGGAGCCGGGATAGGTGCACGGAGAGGGCTCTCCCCACTTTTGCAACCAGTCTGGTGAGAGCCTGCTCCCTGCTTTTGGAAAAAAAGCAAGATTTAGGCTTCAGCCCCTGTGAAAACCAATGGAGAAACAAGACTGCAGCAAAGCAGGGCTCGTGGCAGCATGTGTTAAATGGTGCAAAGCAGGAAGGGCTGTGAGGATGCACGTGGATAACTTTATCTTTCAGAGTGGATGGACTAGTCAGCCACACACTTATTAAAACAAGTATTAGTCTGTGATAGCAATCTAAGATAACATTAAGAGGTTTGTCACCCAAGGAAAAGAAAAAAGGAGGCCATGAAAAAAAGATGCTATTGCTGGACCTGTGTCCATAGAAACCACATTTAACCTTACCAGAGGATAACACTATGCAGGTGACTCTTTCCTCGAGAAACACAAGCACCCTGTTTGGTACATGCTGACCTTTGCACACAATCACACTCATATTTAAAAGAGAAATGTGTATATATAAACGGAAAAGAATGGAGCTTAGGAACAAGGAGGTGACAAATTTTCTTTCTCTGAAGGCAAAGTAGGGCGCTCTTGCCAGTTGGCAGGAATGAAGCATTGCCCTTCTCTACCTGGAAAAAAGGTCATGGATGTGGGGTTTAATATCCAGATGGTCACTACAAATGGATTGTACCTGTGATAAATAAAGAGGCAGCTATTTCATCTGCTTAATATTAACTCTTCTCACAGTGTGCTTTACAAGTCACATTCCTGGAGCGAAGGGCACATGTATAAGAAGCCAGATACAATTCCAGCTTTGCAGAGTAAAAGACAGGGAAATAGCCTTGGTCACAGAGTATTTGAATGTCACTTTGTTAGGCTGTGCATTGCATTTGACAGAGCTAGCAAAGGAAATGAGAAGTGATAACTGATAGTGCCGTGATTAGATCAGCCACCTTGGGAAAGGTGCTGAAGCAGAGATATTTCACTAAAATAAGGAGAATCCTGGGAATAGATTTCTGGCAAGTGATCGCAAACGAGATATGGCCAGAATTAGAAATGGATTTTGCAGGCAGATAAAACGTAATAAACAGAAGGCAGCTCAAAACGATATATCATGAGGGCCTATAGAGTGACTATAAAGTTTGTTCACAGTTATTTAACATACAGAGATCCTAGAAAGACTTAACTTCAAAATGCACCTGCTGTGTTATTAACTTTAACATGCAGAAATGAAACAATGTTGCATTAAAGCTCTCTATTTACTGAAGAAAAGCTGCCTTCTCCCCAGCTATCCACCTCTGACTTCAGTGGAGTTGCATTACTTTATATACCACAAGACAGAAGTGTAACAGGAATCTCTTCTTGGGCTTCTGACTGACAAAAGTATATGAAAATGTACATTTCATTATTTTATCTTGAAGGAAGTCACTTTAATAATGAAGGGTAACTACTGGCAGTGGTAATTAATGCATTGTAATAAACTCACCACATGCATTTCTGTAATCATCTAAACATGGCTCCTTCTGAAGCTCACAGACAAAGCAGTTCTTTAGGCTGCTAGTTAGGCTTTTTAGGGGAAGAGGGTTAGTTTTATTGGCTTCAATCATCCTGCTGTCCACATCTGTCTGTCTGTCTCCTCCTTTATAAGTTTAACCAATTAAATTTAAAGACAACTAGCTTATTGCAGTTCAGTAAAGCACAGTGGCCAAGACAGACTTGATGAGTACATTAACTCGGGGAAAGGCTGCTACCTGGGTTCAGTCATTAGACATCAGTCCATCACCCCAAGACAAATGTGTTGACAACCCATCTTCACTTGCTCCCACAGTCACAAAACTCTGAGATCAGGCTATGGGTTTAAGGGTCTGCAAGTCAGTAAAGACCAGTATACTGTGCCCAGAGGACTGAGTTTGGCCCTCTGCTCCTCACTTCATTGGCTGTTAAAGTGTTGAATTCTGTGCAAACAAGTAACAGATTGCATGTTGTTCATAACAAGATATAGATTTCACTGTTACTCGAGTATAAATCTATGTAGTAGTGTATACGCATATGAAAGACATCATCTCAGCTGCTGGCTCCAAAGAGCCGTATGTGCATCACTCACACTGCCAGAGTGAGAATAAACCAGTCCATATCAATGGAAAACGTACTTACGAGAGCCAGGATGCCTGAGGAAGAGCCAAATATTAACATTGTTTATCTACCACCAGAATACAAATTAATTACCATTATGACCACCATTATATCAATGACAGCAACAGAGCATCAAATTCTGCAACCGTAAAACCAGATGGAACCACTACTGTGTCCCATGGGACCTTCCCTGTAAGTTCATGGAGGTGAACTTTAAACATCAGCCATTTCCATGATCAAACACCGAGCTATTTCCTCAGGCAAAATCTTCACTGGAATCAGTTAAGGCAATCAGAGTCGATAGATTCTGGCATGAAGAGGGACATGCTTCAATTTTTGCCAGCATTCATGCCCGTGTTGGCACCAGAAGGAACAACTGGATAGATTTTCCAAAGTGCAATGCTGCTTCCGTGCTGCTTCCGCAAGTCAAGGTTCTTCCTCACCTACAGATGTTGCTCCTGGGTGGAACCTCTTGTCCCTTGCATGTGGAAACAAAAGTTTAATTACCAGCGCTAGTACCCGAGAGTCTCCATGAAAACAAAGCCCCACTTGTGAAATAAAGCGAGCTCTTCACAACAGCCCATCAGCTGAACCCTGCTGCCTGACTTCATTGTTGTTGTTCTGAATGAACAAGAAGGCAGTTTCTGTCTACATCAATCAATTCTTAGGTGGTTTCCTGCCCACTGATTCACATGCTAGAAGTGTTTTTGACAGTAAGAAATCTACTGAACGTGAACCTTCCAAATTTCCCCAATGTTCATACATTATTAGCAGGTGACAAGATACAGCATGCGAAATATGTAAGCAGGATGAATAAATATACTGGTGTAGATTCTTCTATTCCGGAGTAATTTTTACCCCAAATACCTTATTTAGGTTGCAGGGGTTTGAGATCAGAAAGAAAATCAGGATGAAAATTACTATTAGAGAAAAAAAACCTCTGCTCCAGGTTTCAAAGCAATTCCCACACTGCCCACGTCACACCACAAAGAGGCACCCTCATTTGAGCAGCAAGCCCTTAGCACAAAATGCACCTCTTCAACACAACTCTCCAGCCTGATGGTACAGGCGTGAGCCACTGGAAGCCTGGTCCTACAGCCACCGCCTGCCACCAGCGCGGGTGATTCCCGAGGGTGCAGAGCCCCGTGGCCAGCCCACCAGGAACCAGAGCAAGGCCAGTGCCTGAGCTCACGCTGACCCTCAACATCCCAGCAGCTGTGCGGGACCAGGAGTAGGCACGAGCTTCTCGGCTTTAAGCCATCACCATTGGGTAGCTACTGCTTTCTGGAGATAACCCATCTGAGTGACCTCTGGTTAAAGGCTTTGCATCCTGCTACTGTGCCTCTGCTCAGCTTTCCAAAGTACACCAACTGCAGTAGACATTATTCACGGCTCATGCCTCTAAAGAAGTCCCTTTCTTTTCTCAATCGTAAATAATATTTGTTAAGTTTTTTCTATTCCTCCTTCCAGACCAAAGGCTTTTTGTCCCACCTCGGCTATGTGAGAACCTGTCTTCTGGCCCTCCTCATCCAGCAATTGCTCTATACCTCCATGTCCTCTCCCCCAGCTCCTGCTGTGGCCTTGGCCCAGGTCATGGTTTTTTCCCCACATCTCCACCCTATGTGTGATCTTACTCACTCACACACCAACTGCTACTGTGCCAAAGAGAAATGTACTTCTGTCAGTGACTTCACTCTCCAGCCAAGCCCATCTCTCAGCCTGCCTTGCTGACATCTCTTGGCTGGGCATCTCGTCATCAAATCAAACCCAGTTCAGCTGCAATGGACCTTCTGATCTTTCTTCACTGCCCAGCCTCTCTATTATTCCTGAGCAAACTTCCCTCCTCCCTGTTGCTCAGGCCTGTAACCTCTTCCAGATCGCCCATCCTTCACAATTCCACTCTTCTTGTAATACCACTAGACAGATGATCAGCTGGTGCAAGTCAGCGTAATTTCACTAACTCCAGTGGCATTATACCAATTTACAAGAGATAAGTTTCTGTCCTAGTGCCTCTAAAAGCAAATATACTCTACTTGACAAGTAGAAACCTTCAGCCAGGTCCCTCAACATCTCCTGTATTTATTACTATGATCTCTTGTCCTCCGGTCTCTCAACAGCCACAATCTTTTCAATACACGGCACCACCTGGAATTCTTACCTGGCCCTTAGTTCTCCACTGCTCACAACCGAGAAGTTTCCTTTCAACTCTCAAGCCTCATGTACCTACCCACTGTCTGCCCCTCAGCCGTGCTTGGCTTGATATCCCTTCTGAATACGCCTGAAGTAATCTGGTGGGCTAACAGTACTAACACACACTAACTACTAGCAGTAGCGAACCATGCACTAATTCAGAGGTTTATTTTATGTTAGAAAATAAAAGGGGGAGATCGCCATGGAAGTTCAACACCCAGCGTCACATTAGGGCACAATCAAAAAGCATCTGTTCAACACAACATGGGCACACACCTGTGAACTTTTTGTACTTAATGACCAAGATCATATGAAGTGTTACATGTTATTTGTGCCATCCTAATATCCACTGTGTTATCCCAGGTAAGTTTCATAACCATTTTACTGCCAGCACAAATCTCCACTTTAAAACAAACATGGCACAGTGTAAAATGCTGCAAACGATACTGGAGTAACACCCTGTGTCTTCACGCTCTCTAAACTGACATCATTAGATTTTGTAATGACTTGGTGCTTACAGGCTCCAACCTAGCCATCACCTCTATCTTTATATAAATGTCTCCATTCTGTAAAAAAAAAAACCAAAAAAAAACCACAAAAAACCAGACCAAAAAAACCATAAAACCAACCCCCCCAAAACCTTCCATGTTCTGTTCAGTTTACTATCTACTGGAAAAAGAAAAAAGCTCTTTCCAAAAAAGCAGAATAACACCCAAGTTTTGGGGTTTCCGCACCTGAAGGGATGTGAGAGTATGGGGGCAAGATCAGGCCCTTAATGAGAGTACTGAAGAGTTTGCCATATGCACAATGCCAGAGTGATAAAATGTTAATGAAGTGAAAGTATATTAGTGAATTATTAAAATTTCTCTCCTCTCTGCAAAGCACAGAGTGAGAAAAAATCAGTGAAGATAAAGATAAAAATAGGATCAAAACATTTGGATCCCTTCTCCACCTCCAACAAAAAAAAGCTTTACAAAATCTGGTGTTAAAATAACATATTAATTGGGTAGCTTCTACAAATGATCTACTGCAAAACCTAGATCAAAACAAGTTGGAGTTGGGGGTAAAGTGAGATTTAATCCAGTTAAATCTGGATGGGTCAGACTTTCGCTTCCTCCCATCTCTAATAACCTCTCGTAACCCCTCTAATGCCTCTGCTTCTCTCCACAGCAAGCCCAGCCAGCAATTAAATTGGCAACAAGAAGATCTTACTGACGGGAGTAACATGGAGCACAGCTCTGCAAGGATGGGTCAGGCTGGGGAGTTCACATCTGCTCGCTGCGCCGGAAGCCAATTTTATCCAGGGAAAAGGTTGGCCTCTCCATAAAGCCCAAGAGCAGAAACAAAAAGCAGTTCTGTACCAGGGAGCCACAAAGCTGCCAGGGGTTGGAGCAGGGAGCCTGGAGAGCCTGAGACAGGAGGCAGGGTCACAGGAGATGGGAGATGCTGCTCAGTTCAGTGGGGCGGGCGCAGGTCCTGCACAGAACTACACTAAAAAGAGCAACAGCTTTGCCATACAGTATTAAGAAGCAATTTCCGACAAAGCTGCCGTTCTGTGAAATGCTTTCCAGAATCTAGCTTGGATTGCCTTGTACGTAAAGCCCCGTCTGTTAGGAAGTCTGGTGTATTTTCCTTGCAACAAAAATAAGCATGCCCAGACATCGTGAGTGGGCTGTATTAGCAAAGAGGTGGCAGGTAAGCAGTTAGCAATTAGGCTCCCACCAGGGAACCTCGCATTAGCCCAAGCAAACAGAGTTCACATACAGGGTCCCACCACACCCCAGCACATGGCAAAGGAAGAAGCCAGTGTGTGCCAAAACCATCCCAGTCCTTAAATAATACCTATCTTCGTTTGGCTTTTACCTATTTTCAGTAAAAACACCCGATGTTGGAAATGTCACTGTATCAGCTAGCACTGAGGTAAATTCCTGCTAATGCTGGAAAAAACAACAATGTCAAACAGCTAGGCAGATTGTTCCATTCAGCATCCCCTACCAACCCTGACCACAGGTCACAGCCTTGCCGTGCCTGTCCTTCAGTCAGTGCCAACACAGAGAAAGACCATTTCCAGCATAGAGACTCTAAGACTACAGACAGAGAAATTAAAGGAAAGAGCAACAAAATACTGTCCAGCATAATAATCATTAGTTTCACCTCCAGCAGACTTGGCCTGTCCCACTTCTGCAGACATTACGGAGCAGTTAAGCTTTAGGGAGAGCTTGGAAAGATACATACAATCACAATACTCCGTTGTGAGCCGACACTGATGTTGATTTCCCTGAACCCCGCTGCTTACTAGAACCCAAAGACCTCAACCCCAGCCCTCACCTTTAGTCTGGACCTTCATCCAAAGCCATGTCTCATCTTAGAAGCCTCCAACCCAGCCACACCAGGCTGGACAGGGACCAGTAAACAACTGGCAGTTTCTGGAAGCACCGCTTACATTCTCACGCCCAACCCCACATCCCATATCAACACATGCACACTGCCCTGGTGCATCAGCACGAGCGCACTCAGGAAAGGCAGATACACTTTCAAAGTTCTAATCCATGAGCAATTGCTAATTAAGGGGCAATTAATTTGACTCCAAGCTCTGCTCCTAATTTGCCTTGCAACTTCGGGCAGTGCATTTGAAATGCTACGTTTTGCCTTCCTATGCTCATACAACTTCTGTGGATATTAAAAATTTAATTTCTGTAAGGTGATTTATGATTCATGATGAAAGGCAGCTCAGAACTGGAGGGACTGCCCCTATTAGTAAACTAACTGGAGCATTTTTTGATCTTTCATTCTAAGAGGAGGGGGAAGGAAAAATAGAAACCTATCTGTGTACTATTAATGAGGCTCAAAAGGTATAAATTGTAAACTGGACACTTTTGAAAACGTGGCCCCAAGAGGTTGGTGGGGTGTTTTTTTTATAACAGCAACAAATGGCAGGACAACAAAAGCACTGAACTTCACGCATGTCCGTCAGGAATGGCCGATACTGTAAAACTTTTCAAAACCAAACCCATAGAGATAAACACGAGTAGCACAGACACAGAGGACGATGAAGGGTAAATCTAGAAAGTACCTAATCCAGTTCATTTCCTTCACTGTGTAAAAACAAGTAACCGACACACTTCCTGCCAGTGAACCTTCCTGCGGATAAGGGTTCTCCCGACAACAGGAAATTTGCTTCTAGAAGCAAGCACACTTTCGCTACCAAGCCAAACTTTCTCCATTTGAACTCCATGGCAATTAAAAGCAGCATCTGGTTAATCAGATGTGAGCTGGATTAAACACGCCTTTCCCGGACCCAGGGAGGGGGTTCCAGACCCAGCACCCCGGTGCCATCCCAGCCCAGCCAACCAGGACTCCTGGAGCAGATGCAGGCACTGCTCCCTCCAGCTTTACCCACAACCAGACTTTAAAGCCAGGTCTTGGGTTTGTGGAATAGCAAGACCCAGGGATGCAGGCAGAGACAGGACTGAGCACCTTCGCCTGAGTGCCCTGCAGGATTTACCTCCTGATGTGTAAGACCTGCTCACCAGTTGCTGGTTTTCCTGAGAAATAAGAATGCAAGGACTGAAATATGCAAGCAAAGAGGCAACAGAGGTCAAACTGGTCATTTGAGGTATAAATCATCATCAAGGTGATGATTTATACAGTGGGAGAAGCACTCAAGTGCTTTTTCTTGTTTTGGTCACTGCAAAACAAAGATTAAAGGTAGCAACAAAACTAAATGTTTCGGAGAAAGCACAGTGAATGCTCAAAGACATCTCTCCAACACAAACATCTGAACCAACAGCTGGTGCCCCAGAAAATAAGCAAAAAGATTAAAACCTTTCTCCTGAGTTTGCTATGAAATACTTGTTTCCTGCTCCAAAACCAAAATAGCTCTCTCCTTTCACATACAATAAACTTTCAATAGTCCAGCAAAGTAAAACTTTCATTTACCACAATAATGGTCTGGTTTTCTCATGCTGCACTCATAAGCAATGAAGTATATTTTATGCTCAAATCTCTGCTTTTGTACTCAAATAGCATGCTATAACCAAATGATGATGTCTTTAATAAAAACAATCGTACAGGGTTTCCCACCGCCATTTGCCACCTTTTGGGGTCTTGGGGTTTTTTCTGCAGGTGAGGAAGAGAAACAGCCTTAACATTCAAGTCCAAATCACTACATTTTAATGTAACTTTGTAATGCAGAGGAACGCAAGGAGATCAAATCAATCCCCTTTCTCTCTCCCAGGTCCACAGATTCCCATGAAAAGAAACATAGCCCGGTCATTTAATTAAAAACTCTCACCCCTCACTACTTTCCGTTTTTAACCCACACAGCCCCCAGGCTAAAGCTTTAAAAGCTTAAGCCTCTGCTGGTCCCCAGCCGCAGCCTCCCCCTGCTGCAGGCCCGGCTGGGGGAGGGAAACCCCCACTTCTTTTTCCCCCCCCATGGGGGGGCCGGCCGGTGGGCATCGGGCAGGTGGGCTGCACCCGCTACCTCCTCCCGGGGTGGAAAGCGGGGGACAGCGTCCAGAGAGGAAAGAGGGGAGGCATCAGCACGGGGTTTATTGTACAATGACCTTGATTTGACAGGCATGTTCTCGTGTTTCAACAGATGCTGCGGGAAGGCGGCAGCAGCCAGGCGCTCTGCAGGCATTTCTGATGAGATGCACACTTCTTTCTTTTGCCCTTTTTTTTTTAATAAAGGGGGGGGGGTTAGTCTTCCCAGTTTCCATGACAACAGTGTCTCCACTTGTCTGTTATTAGACACCATCCGCTTCCTGTGTCTAAATTTTTAAACCAATCAGAAAAGTGTTTATAGATTTTACAGCTCCTGGGACAGTCCCTCTCCTTCAAGAGAGCTACTTTAATGACACGTAACGCTTCGGCGGCCCCGGCTGCAAGGCCCTGCGTTTTCGGCTGCAAACTGATCCCACTTTACGGTGCTGACCAGCTGATACGGGGGATACGCTGTACAAAACAGGGGCGCCTCCCGCTTTACCGTGCCCCAGCAGCCGTTACCACACCGGTTCTTTTAAACCACACAAACTCATT
>NW_009932333.1:0-260 GCF_000696875.1 Nestor notabilis | reverse complement strand
GGCCTGCGGCCGCACCCGTGCGCCACCCGCGGGAACGGACCGCACAGGCACATCTCTGTGGTGTAAATAATGACCGACCGCAGCGCAGCCAGCAGGGTAACGTGGAAACCCTTCTCGGGGGTGCAGGGACACACGCCTGTACTGCCAAGAAATTAATTCACGGCAAGTCCGGGTAAGTTAAGAGTCAGCACTGAAGAGCAGCAAGCGGAGGGGACCCGATGTGCAAACAGGCAAACACCTCTCCCGGCAGCTCTAACAGA
>NW_009932332.1:115044-146001 GCF_000696875.1 Nestor notabilis | reverse complement strand
AACCCTAACTATTCTATGATTCTATATGTCTTAATGGCACATGTGGCAGAATTGGAATTGCTGTGCTCCACTGTAAGGAATTGGCCACCATGGAGTGAAGCTCAGCTGAACTGTGGGTTAATCAATAGACTTGACAGAAAGATAACCTCAGAATTAATTTTTTTAGGTATCAGGTACTCAACTTTGACTTTATTTCATTTGTAAAAGGCTTCTGCCACATTTTATTTATTCATTGCAAATGGTTTTGAATTCAGTATAAGTGGGTTTTGGACTAATTATTATAAAAGGCAGTCTTACAAAGGTGAAGCAAATTGTGAGAGGATACTTCTACTGAATATTTGCTTTCCTTAATTAAGTTGAAAAAGGATATTCTGTTCTTCATACTAAGCAATCCAAGCTTCAGAACATGAGAAGTCCTTTTTCTTTTAAAGCCATTTACTATAATCGTCTGATTTATTAAGACAACTAAATGCGCACTGGTAATCATGTTTCTCAGCTTTGAAAAACACTACTGAATTTGGAGACGCATGCTGCCTTAGCAGTTTAAGGTATTGCTGCAGCTATGAAATTTATCTTGACACTTATCTAGGGTAGAATTATGCATCAATGAGCACTTAAAGTCAGGTGATATGGCTGGAGGAAGTAGGAGCTAAAGTGTTGACTGCTGTTGTGGAGGGATGGCATTGCTATTTGTCCTGACAGGGTTTAGATGAAAATATAGCTGACAATATATTTTATGTTAAAATAACTTAGTAAAATCTACCCACGGTATTCTGCTGGGAGTGGGTAGGAGTGTTTTGTAAGATACAAAATCTGGAGTTTTCTCTTCACTTGTAAATGGTCTTTGGTCCACCTTCTTTCTAGATCCATCTTTTAGGTTTTAAATTGAAGAGATGGTCCTGTAAGTTTAATTTTGTTTGATTTCATGGATCTTCTCAGGATAGGCCTTTTATTCTTTCATTGCTTGACCTGACGCTGCCCACTTACCTGTAAGCTCTTTGATCACAAGTGCAAATCCAAAATAGAACAAAACCTTACAAAGCAATTAAACTGTTGCATTGTCAGCGTAAGATGATTTTGCAATTTTACCAGAGGTTAAAGTCCTAAACTTTATTCTACCGACGTTTAAATGTTCTCTCAATGTGATGCTGCAGTTTAGCTCAGTTCCTAAATTTAGGTTCTACTGAAACTCAGTACAGATTTGGATTATTTCTGGGCTCTTGTAACTAGCTTTTTGTAATTATTACTGTTACTCTCTGAGGGGCGAGGGTTTTCAGTGCTAGTTCTGGAAGGAAAAGGCAGGTTACGTAATAAAAATTGCTTGTTTGGAGTAAAACTGTAAATTGTAATTTGGCAAGGAAATGACAGTTTCTTACAGTGGGTTATTCATAAAGCCCAGGTATCCCTGTACACAATCCTCAGATATCTTTATGGATATGAATGTCTGTGAGGGTTATGCATGTGCTGTACTGTCCTCAATATCTGTTTGCAAGTGGAGTTGTCCTAACCATCTTAGATTGCCTTTTTCATCATGACTCAGGAAGTACTGTGTGAAGTAGCAACTACTAGCAACATTAGCTTAGGCCATGTTAGTCATTTGTCTATTGATAATCATGTATTTAGCCTCATAATTAATATAAGGTGGTTCTAGTAAGCAAAATCTATGGTGTTAAATCTCCAATGTGCATCTGTGATTGCAGTTAACATACTGGCTATTTCAGAGGCCTAGAAACACATCTAAGGTATCTGTGGTATTTGCCAGAAGGTTTGCAGGTTAAGCATTTTTCAAGACTGTTCTCTAGATATATGAAATTCATTGTTAGCGAGTAGAGGGAGACCAACACGGGCATGATGGAAAAGAGGTCTCTGCTGCTTCTAACATTTTTTTAAAACCTGTGTGGAGTTATCATTTGCAAATGTACTGTTACATGGCAGAGACTATTAGACTAAATTTCTGCTTTGTAAGAGATACCCTACTGTCACTTTTGCTATTTTTATCTCGGTAAATTGACCAGGGCTCAGCAACATGGAATATATGTGACAGCACTTAAGAAAGTTACAGTTTTACAGAAATGTAAACTCCAGCATTCGCTTTGTCTATTTTCACTCATCCTCATCCATGCTGAAGCAGGAACTGAGGAAGAGATCGCATCTTCTCATTTTTGTTCTTCAGTTTGGAATGGCTGGAGGCATGTTGCAGTTATCAGAGATGTTATGGTCACTGTCACCCAGTGTGATAGTAATATGATAGTAAGTACTATGTATATGTGCTTAGTAACCTTGTGCAATCACATTTAAAAAAAAAATTCAGTTACTGTGAGGTGGGTTACTCTTCTTTCTAAATATCGTGCTTGTAGAGGGAGGAGTTATAAGGGAGAAGAGCTTTGGCAAAATGGCAAATGGTAGTTGTAACATTTTTATTTCAGGATAACATCATGCAAAATAGATGGCAGTAGAACATACCTGATAATGACTTACAAGGTCACTTAAAGCTGCAAGTAAGGAGAAGTTAATAGTTACATTTTGCCAAAGGATTGTTTGTGCAAGTTATCTAGAAATTATAAGTACTCATAGTTTTTTTAGGACCTGAATGAAACGAAATGAATGAATCCACACTTAATCAAAGACCTCAAGTTGACCAAGATCTGCATGTCCCCTGCTACTGTGTTTCTTGGTATTGAGTCAGGTGGTAATGAGTTGTGACATGAGTAGCAGAGACAATAGCATCAGTGGTTTTTAAATGTATCTAGAAACATTTTATTGACATTTAAATGGTAAAATGCAAAGAAAAAAGGGAATGACAACTGCATAAAATGAACACAGGAGTGTTGAAAAACCCATATAGCAAATAATATATGAAAAGCAATGAAATGTTTTTTCAATGAATTTGGACCTTACAGAAGTATTTTACTAGCAGCTGTAAAGTATGGATGATGGCTTCAAAAATAGTTGCAAATTATCTGGAATTGAGATAACTGTGAGACATGCAATAAAATTTCACTTTCAGCATTGTCAGTAATGGTATTTGTCTTTAGAAGGTTCCTCCTAGGTATGAAAAGGATAGATAAAATATGGAGTTTTTATTCGTATGACTCCATTCTGTGGCTGAGTATCTATTTATTTATCCCCCCCCCCTTCATAATCCACAGCACACAGCATGCTCAAAAAAAAAAAAAAAAGACCCAGCTCAGTCAGGTCACTATTTGAAACACAGTTTACTTCTCCCGTTTAGGCTACGCATGGCAATATATGTATAGATAGGCAAACACACTAATATATTCAGGAAAAAGAAAAACAGCAGCAAATTCTGCCTCTGAATTTAACTGGAGAAATATACACATAAAAAGAGTGTCATTAATCATATACTGGGTTGCATTCATACTTTTTATTTCTCTGGAATGTGGTGTGGAGAGAAATGAGATGTTAGAGCTTTGGGAAGGTGAAGTATTGTGTGAACTGGTGCGGTAGCCCTTGTGGATGCTGCTTGCTTCTCAGACTCCTCTATCATTTTTGTAATTTCAGAACTGTAGGAATTATTTTTTCCTAAAACAAGTTATTTAAAAATTCTGTCAGTCTTCTGTAAGCCTTGTGATTTAAATTGTAAAGAACAAATTTGAAACTAGAATCTGGAATGATCAGACCGTTTCCATGTATTTCCCATGGTTTATTCTTCCCAAGTTTGAGTCATTCTGCTCTCACCTTTAGTCATTTATTGGTATTTTTGGCAATGAAGACATTTTCTGGATGCCTTTTTGCCTCATTGCTCTTCTCAACCTGTGATCTGCAATTCATTCCAGCTTATTCTCCAACATCAGGAATCCCTGTGTTTCCATTATTCAGTTTTCTGGTTTTATATCTTACAGCCAAACTTTCTCTCTTTTAAAAATAAATATTTATTAGCCTTGGCATAAGCATGCACATGGAATTTGTGTATCTAAGCATTCTTCACAAGCATCAGACAAGCATGTGCCTCAACATGTAAGAAATGAAAGGGAAAATATATAATAAAGTTATTGGGAAGAAACTGGTGGTATTGTAGTGGGGTGTGAGAAGCGTATACATGGTAAAACTTGAGGGTTCATGGTGGAGGGCCATATATTTTTAAAACTGTTTTTTGTTGGGTACTGAAAGTCTGGGGGGGAGGGTTGTTACAAGAAAATAAGCCTTATTGTTTCTACTAGTTGTGGGTCAACTTACTCTTTTGGGAGGGATCTTTTTTTTCCTTAACACTTTCTTCAGATGGTCTCTCTCCTACATTTGGGTAGAAGCAAATAAAGCTCAACTGAAATAAGTGTCAGCAAAAATAACTTTATCTGTCTGTATAAGTTTCTGCAAGCTGTGATGGTAATTTACAAGTGGAATCTTTCATTTCCTAGCAGATCACTGCAACCCTTATCATATTGCCTAAATCCTTTAATTTGCAATGCCTTCCAAGATAGCCAAAAGGTTGCTCTCAGGCACACAAATTTTGCTTTTTTGTTGAGGTAGTTGGGGATTTTGTGACAGGCAATTGCTAGCAATATATATGCAAATGCTCTATCTCTCTTCATTTCCCTACCACTGCAGTTCCTATAGGACAAAGTAAGATCAATGTTTATTATTGTCTTGGCCCTTACTATAAATATTTCTCTTCATACAGTGTTTTAAAGTCCTTGGTCTACCAACTAAATCCCAACATGGATATTAAATTCGTATTTCTTTGTCTAACTGGTGAGAATTTGACTGGTTTCGTGATAATGATTTTTGTCTGTTTCTGCGTATTTTTTCTCTCAGGAAATTTCAAATCTTGCTCATGTTATTTAATGAGCTGGCTGGTCAAGCATCTAATGCCCCAGTGGGAACTTTCAAAGTCACTGAACACATTTTTAGTTAAATCTAGCTGACATTTCTGTCTGTTTGATTTAGTGTATGATTTCCATAGTTAGATTACCAATCAGATGGAGCATAGTACAATCATTCCTCTGCTCTATATACACACATTCATCCTGCAGAGAAGTTGGGGTTTTTTGCTGTTGGTCCACATGGCAAGACTGTTTTTGGATTTTGCTGGCATTTGGGAAGACTTTAAAAGTCAGTTTTTATTAGAAATAAAAAATTTGAATCTGTAATGAAAATTGTGAGTGCAGAATGAGTCTTTGATAGTTTATTTTCAGCCTGTTTCAGATGCAGTGCTTCTCTGTTTTGTTCTGGTAGAACTAGGCTATTACAAAACATGAAATATTCGGTGTAATGTTATACACGCTACAAAAAAAATTTGGATGTTTATCCATGTTGTTTATGTTTCATTCTATTCAAGAATCTTAAAATATTTGCCATCTGCATGCTTCATACCCTTGCTGTGAATCATACAATTATTGATGATAGGACTTTTGAACAATTATTAATGAATTTTTTAGTGAGAATCAAAACTTACATAGCTTTTGCTTCTTACGGAAGATCAGCCTTCCTCCTACTTTTGGCCAGAAGGCACCTCTCTTTATGCTGAGAGTAAAAAAATAACAACAGCACTACTGAAAAGTCCATGCATTTAAGTGTATTCTTCATCTGCTTTGTTTCTTTTGGGGGCCAGTGCTTGCAAGCCCAGAATTTCTTGGAGATGTTGCCTTCGCTGCTCCCCTTCTGTGTCTTTATTAGGAAGTAAGTAAACTGATAAATATTTTCAAGAGGAGGCAGCCTGTAGATCTGTCTTTTGGCTGGCAGCAATAATACCCCAAAGTGTCATATAGAGGTATGCCTGATGCACTGAGTTAAACCAACGATACCCCCTAGAAAACTATACTAAACCTGATGTGAGTTTTGGTAACTATACAGATGTGTCTGTCTTTTAAGTTTATGTACTTTATTTATGTCATATAACAGTTCCAATCCTCCCTCTCCTATCCCACAATAAACAAATCATTTTGCTGCCACGGAGAGTGGCTCCTGGTCATGTGATTGCCAAATGACATACAAATCGCCTGTCTCTAGCTTCTGACATATATTAAGGACAAAGATCCTTGTGGTTCTCTTACCCAGTAGCAGATTGTTGAGGTGACATACAGAAGGTGCCTGAAAAATTAGCTGCTTCTAATTTATTCTTGTTTTTTCCTACAGTAAAGTAAAAAACAAACAAAAAGCCAAAACCAATCAAACAAACAAACAAAAAAAACCCCAACAACCCAAAACCAACGACACTTTGAAGGGTCAAAGAAAAAAATAACATTTGTTTCCTCCTTAAAAATGTAGTTTGTTTATTCTGTTTAGGAAAAAAAAAAAGCCAGAAAGCAGGGACAAATGTGCTCTTTTGTTATTCTTAAAACAGTAGTAAGGTAGGGAATAAAAATTTTAAAACATTGGATTGATTTTAACACCACCACCCCCCTTTTTCATTTTGTTTTATGTGCAATAAATTTTTGGCACATGGTGAGGCAGAGAGAGAATCCTGTAATTTTGACGTCTTAATGTTGGAGATGTTGTTCAAGAGAGTCATGAACTGACAGAGGGCACGTCTGCAATCAGTTTATTTCTGTGAGGTTTTTGAGTACAGCATGTTGAAGTTAGCCTATGATTATGGGTGGGAAGGGGAGAGAAGTAAGTTGCCTAGGATGTCATTATTGAATCCATTAGGAAAAAAAAAAAAAAGAAAGAAAAGAAAAGAAGCAAACCAGAAAACATGGGGTTGATCTTCATCACGTAATTCTACACCTTAGAGTAAGTAAAACTGTTGTCACGAAGCACTTTGCAAGCTGTTTTGCAGAATTCGTTGCTGGCATGCAGCCAGCTTGCTCTAGCTACCAGTGTTCTGATGTGTAGGAAGCGAGCCTGAAATAGCCTGTCATCTTACTCCCTCCCTCAGGGTGCTTTAACAGTTTCTCACAGGACAGAAACTAGTGTCAAAGTAGCTTTGTGATTGCTTTTAGTATATGCTTTTACAGGTAGTAGAGTACAAAGTTGTTTTCAAATGCAGTTCTGCTACCTCCTTCCAGGGAATACTCCATGAAGTTTTGGCCGTATGTGAGGATCCAAGGCAAGATGATTTGCTGATGTCTCACAGGTCACCATTAAGCCCAGTTGAGTAAGCTAAAAATGCTGTCTTGGTCAGTTTGCTCCAGCAGTAGTAGTATCATAATATGTATTCATTCAGTAGCCTGTGATAAAATAAATATACCCTTAGAATTAGAAATAGACAGTCTGGCCCTCAGTCATTTGATCTTCTCACAAGCACAGTCTCTGCTTGGCTTATAAATCAAATCAAAATATCCTGGTGGTAAATAACAAATATATTTGAGATGGATCTGGGGAAAAAAATGTTGGGCAAAGGATTTTGATTTTGCTTTCATTTAAAGGTGAAGCAGAGTTCCACTGGGAGATTTAGCAACAACTTGATATCATTTAGACAGTGCTCTATCTGAACAAAGATTAATGTTAATTAAAGTGGCATTGGAGAACTTCAGCACATGACAACAGCCAAGCTGGCTAGAAGCTTTTTTTAGAAAATTGACTTCACTGCATTCAGTATGACTCATTAATTAAGTTAACAGATGAATCAATAGCTCGGCTTCTTATGGCAGTCATCGAATGTGGAACCGTATATAAAGAGTATGTTCATATATTTTATCAGAATTCAAATTTTAAAAGCTGACCAATATTGATTCAGTCCAAGTGCACAAGTGTCTTGCACATGATTTAGCTATTCAGTAATAATCCAGTGAGTCCATTGGCACAGGCATATATACAGGGGCACAGGGAAGACCAGTCAGAGGTCCAGCTTGCAACTATATGGAAAATAATATTGTGATAATTTTAACCTTATATCAAGAATAAATGTTTTATAAATGAGAAATGCAGTTTCTCTTTTAGGTAGATTATTGAAACATACAGCAAACAGGTAATAAAAGGATAATTTGTTAAAAATTTGATAGTTTATTGTTATAACAGAGTTGTAATTTATTTCTCTTGAAGTTTTGTCCTCCCAAGTTCTCTTCCTATTAGGGCCATGGTTCATTGTTTCTTGCCTCCATCTGAGCACAGCTCTTCCTGGTTTTTAACTTTCCTTTACTTGGATGAAGTTCAAGTTTTCTCTCTTCAGTGTTACTCTGCTTTAATTTGTGAAATAGTAAAGCTTCCATCTGTTCCAATACAACTGTATTGGCCTCACTTCAGTTTATTTCCTGTATTTTGCTAATTTCTTAGGTTGCTATAGAAACCTTACTTTCCACATTCTCCTCAATCCTTTTTGTGAACTTACAGCAAACCCAGTCTGTGCATTCTATGTCAATCTGAGATGCACTTGTTTCCCTAAAAAAGACACAGTTTCTATTCTTTCACAAACTCCTGTGGAAATAGTTACATGAGATTTATTAGTTCCTAACTATTTTTGTGGATTTTTTCTCTCTCATCTTTTCTGATTCTCTCCTCAAATACCATCACCAGTTGCGCCCAATATGAGGTGTGGGTCTTCAATTTTATTGTGTCAGCTCTAATTTCTACATCTAGGAGTAATTTCATTTCTCTCCTGCAAAGGGGTTAAAGAACTGGAGTGTCAGGGTTGCATGCAGGGTATGATACAAACCTGATGAGACTGCTGTCTATTGAAATTTTAATATAAATTGCGTGACCTTTCAGAGATTATCTGTAACATGTGCACATGTGAAAAAATAAAGCTAACTAGTATTTAAAATAATTCCACTATTAAATAATGCTGTGTTGTATGTAGCTTTGCTCTTGGTTGTGTATTTGTTATGAAGAGAAAATGCCGTTTATATTGCAGAATGCTGGATGTTGTGTTGTTGAAGTAGAGAAAAATATAATAAAATCTATAATAAAACTAAAACGTGTGAAAGATGAAGAGTGAATCTGCACAAGAATTAGGTCCCTGGTGAAGTCAGTTCTGGCCCTTCTAACATGTTCTTGCTGCATTACATTTTAGTGTACAAAAGCCCACAGTAGTTAATGTGTCCTCATGCCAGCTGGTCCTTTGCTTTTCTGATTGCAGTGTAATTGCTTCTTGAAACACTGTGATCAAAAAAGCTGGTGTAAAATTTTCTAACAAAACCAACCAGCAGAGAGAGGTTACTCCCAAGAAAATGAAAAAACATATGCCACATGCAAGTCCTCTGTCACTCTCTCTTTCAAAACTGTGGATTTGTAGTAATTGACATTTTACTTTAAAATGTGCTACCATTTGGACTGCAACTTGGCAGATTTGGAGTATGCTAAGCTCTTGACAGAGAACTTTGTAGAAGTATTTGCAAAAAATGATGCTAATTAGTGGTTTAAGGAAGCCAGATGAGTTTACTGAGTCAATTATTTTGATTTTTAGGGTTTTTTTTCCTGTGTATTCCAAGAAAGTGCTTAATAGTTGTGCTGAGGGTGGACAATAAAGAAATCTGTTAAGTGGAATTCTGTGCTAGTGGAGGGCTGGCAGCAGAGACTCTGTCCTCCTCTTCTGCTAGAGGATAGAAAGTCAATGAAATTATTTTTTTGGGTACTCCAGAGTATGTGCAGGAATGGATCTAAAAGAACTAGACAAAAAATATTTTCTAATGGACCTTGTTCCAGTAGCAGAAGGACTAGTCATGTGCAATAAAAATGTACACTGATCTGAGCTATTCCTTGTCATGAAATGATGAAGCAGTCTTTCATAATGAAGTTTAAACTAGTTTCTTGTAGCTATCCCTGACGACACCATTTGCACAAAGGTCAGGCACAGTGAAGACTAAAAGCAAATGTTTGTACTTGCACTGGCAAACAAAAGCTTCACTTCTCTCACAACTTTCAATTCCATTGATGATAAGCAGCAATAGATATTGCAGATGAAATAGGAGAGAGTAATTACTGCACTCTAGTTGTTCATCATGAATTTGAATGCTGTGATGTGATGTGGACCCTGTCTCTACCTCAGAAATCTTAGTTGATGTTACTTGGAGCAGTGATGACTTCAGACTTGGCTTTTCCTATGCAGACTTCATCTTCTGTCTAAAGTCTTCAAACCATAATTTCTGAGTGACTTACTTGTAGAGATACAGAAAGGCAGGACTTACGAAGAATATCTTAATGGGCTTTCTGTTTTACTCTCTTCTCCCCTATTTAGGTTGAGTAAACAATATGTGTAATAATGTCAAGATTGAATGTAAGGAAATACATTGGTGTAGAAATGCTGACAATAGGAAGCAAAAATTCCGATAATAGGCAGATAATCCAAATGCACATTTGATAGCTGTCTGCTGCTTTAGTTTCTTATGTGATTTCCATTTCCTTAGGATGTAGAAGATGACTAGTGTTGCTAGAGCCAGCAGGGAGGTCATTAGTGCAGTTATATTTTTAGGTCTGGGTTGTCACTATCAATCATACTGCTTCATGAAATAAAAGAAGCCACGACTGTATGTCTTTGGGGAAAATGTATTATTTACCACGATTTGTAGTACATGCTATTCATGCATTCTCAGCGTATGAACTATTCTTTGCCATTAAATTTTGCAGAATATAGACAAGTAAGTTCAATGTGGAACAAACCCCACTTTTTCTACATCAGTGCCAACTATTGCACATCACCTACTTTTTATTACCAATGGTGAACAACAGAGACTTTTCAAACACGGAAGCCATAGAGTCTGTGTGGATTGTGAGTTCTGTACACAGATGTCTAATAAAAAAAAAAAATCAATTAATAAAATTGCATTTGGATGCATTTAAGACTGTAGCAGCTTAGTGAAATACTGAGCACAAAGCATATCAGGTTTCAAATACTTAAACTCATCCATACAACTTAGACAACAAACAAGAAGTCATAGAGTATGATGACTGATGGCCGTTAATATAAAGAATAACATCCTGGTGATGGTAGTTCTGCTGGATTGACCTCATTCTTATTTTTCAGGCTAGTGAAGGACACCTTGTTTCTAATGTTTATGTTAGTTGCATGAGGATTTTTCTTTGGATAAAGAAAGGAAAGGGGGTTTTTTGCTGTTTTGGGGCTTAGTACATTTTGCCTCTAAACTGGTAGGAGGGATATTTGTATTTTGTAACAAGTAATGACACTGTTAACATGCTGTGCTTTGCGTTACTGCTTTTGAGAACATTTTTGTTCTGATTTCAGAGAATATCTTTTTTTTTCTCCTGATTTCAGGTTGGGTGGGACTATATCTGCATACAAGATAGTGCCAGACGAAATAGAAGAAATCAAGGTACAGTATTACTGCTTTTCAACATTGAATTTCTTTGCTTGGAGATTTATAGAAATGTTATGTTAAAAAGCCATGTTATTTCTTGCTTTGAAGTGTATCATGGGGGGGGAAGTGTCTAAAGTAAAATTGTTAGATCCATACTTAGGCATCTAAAATAGAATTTTTATTGTTTTTACAAGTGCAGTTTACCTTCACCTTAAGTTGACTTCAGTAGGATTTGATTGATGCCGAAAACTTGTGTAATTGAACATATTTCTGTTTTGTTAACCTGAAGACAGATGCAGGATTAATGTGAACATTATGTTTTCATAACAGGAAATAAATATAAACATAGTGTCCTTTTGCTTTTTTTTTTTTTTTGCAATATTATCTGTCTTAAAAAGGGGGTAGTATGAAGTCATTGGTACTCAAAATCATTAAAAGCTCTTTAATTTTTGGGCAGTGACCACAACAAATACTGAGGTTTACCTCCAATGCAGTGTACATGATAAAAAAACCTCACTTTACCCAAGTGCACTCATGGAAAGGACTTCATCAATTTGTGTCAGTTTTGTTCTTCAGTGGAGTAAAAGATGGGTACTAGCTGGGAATTTGGCCTAGGTCTGGCAGTGTGGTCTGTCTAGCCGTTCTTTGGTTGGTTGGTAATCAATCAGTCTGACATATTGCTTGCTCATTAAGATTGATTACTTAATCCATTGTGCTGTTTCTTGGACTCATTTTCAGCTGTGCAAAAGGAGTTGAGTAGTTTAAAATCTAGTAAAGGGAAGTGTTTGCATAATCATCTGATCTAGATATGACTTCATAGTATGTAAAGTTGTGAGGATTTATTCCTCCTCAGTTCAAACTCACTGTAAGAAAATACAGCAACTGCCCTTATCTGCATCAATTAAAGTTATCACTCTGTTTTGATCACAATTTATTTCTCTCCTCTGAGATTCATGGACTCCTATCCTAAAGTATCAAGAGGAGCACAATTTATTAGGATAGATACAATCTTTAGTCTTTGGTATTAGAGGGAAAGAAAGACGGTTTTCAGAACTTCTTTGTATTATGCAATATTTTAACGATGTTCAGAGAACTGCACCGAAACTATAAAACCAAAAACTATAAAAAGTGTAAACCATAATCTTTCTTCTTTAATATAAGAAATCCAAATCCACTGACATTTTGCTAATGTTGAAGATGGAGAAAAGGAAGCTGATATTTCTGGCTTTATTGTGCAAACTGAGTTCGGTGAACAAAAGAAAACGGAATGCTGGGAAATAAGTAATAACTTTATTTTTAGGAAATTACTGTATTCGGCAAGATCACTAGTCACAGGAATGTGGTTTCCTCCATCTTGCCCCCTCCCCCCGGCTGCTAAAGAGGCCTGTTCTGAATTTTCAGCTCACTCTTACTCAGCCGGTGTTTAAGTGCTTGAGATACAGCAAAAGGTGGGTTTCTCATTGATCTCAGTTGTGCCAGCATGTAAGTGTGGAAGGAGGATCTTATTTTCTAAGTCAGAGCTATTCCAAGTGTTCGGAAAAAATCTCCTTTGCTTGTTTCTGGTAGCTGTCTTGTCTTCTTCAGGTAATGGGTTTTCTAGGTTGTGACTGAAGTCAGCCCATCTCTCACACCTTAAATGATTGAATATCTGAAAATGCAATAAAAAATAAGTGTTATTCATATGAAATAAGGCATGACTGGAAGATGCTAAGACATACTAGCAGTGAGTATAATGAACAAATCTATATCAAATATGGAAAAGTACTCTATTATATATATATTTTGAACAGCAGCTGGCAAACAGGGAGACTGAGTATTCTTGCAGTAAATATAGGAGGTGTCTTAACTTCTAAAAGGTTCTCCAAGCACATTTGAGTAGAAAAAGGAGAGAGGAGGAAAAAAAAGAGCAAGCAAATTATGTTATTGGAATGTTACTTGTAGAGAGGACAGAATCTTCCATGCACAGAAGTTCAGTTATTTTGCCTCACAACTAACCCTTCCCTATTTAAACATGAAATACTATGGGATTTAATTTGATGAATATGCAAGAAGAACAGCTCCATTTTAATACCCAATTTAACTTGACAGGCTGCTGAATTATATTCACAGGAGTTGGAATATTCATTTTTTCCAATAGTCCTTATAAAGTAAACTGCTTTCTTAATGGCAAAGGAGCGTACTTTATCAGGCAGAGAGCAATAATTACTATGACAAATAAATAAGAAGTCTCTTAGACAGCGTTTGCATATTTTCTAGAAGAGGTGGTAGATGAACCTCCTTTACAGCTCACAATAATTTATAAGGAAAACAGATCTATCGATTTTGTTAATTCACGTAATTATATCTTAGGTAGGACATCATTGTAAAAAGACCGTATCTCTGAGTTCATGGAAGAGGAAAAACTCTGTAAGCCTTAATATACCTGCCAGTTAAACAACATCTTTAGAAGATTAATGAAATGCATGTTTCTAAGTATATATATATATATATATATGCACTTATATATATATATATATACATTCATATATATATATGAGAATTTATTTGTCCACATTGCAGTTCTCAGGAAATTTTAGCATGTCTTTATAATGTTTCCATTCTGGCGAGTTTAGAATATATTTATCCTTGCATGTGAGTGTGATTTTACTATGTGTACTTATGTATCGTGAGATCATATATGAGTTATGTATCTAAAATATAGCCTGTACAAAAGTGCTTGTGTTTCTTTGAATGAGTGTATATGGTGAGTGTTGTTTGTTATTAAAGGAGTGCATCCCACTTACCAAAGCTAAGTAGCGTCTGGTGTGCTTGTAGGTATATGTATTAGGAGTATTTATGGTAGAAGTGGTAGCACGTACCCTAACTACTCTCCTGCACGTTACCAAGGTGTTGTGGTTTAACCAGGACACAAGTTTAGGAAGAATTGTGTGGAACCAATCACCACTACAGTTCCTCAGCATCTCTATGTGTCTGAAATGGAGTGGAATGTAACTTCTCTTCCCTAGATTTTTGTCAGAGTTGCTTAGGTTCCCAAAGTGTGAGTGCTCAACAGGTAACCATATGAAGATACCACCGAATTTCAGGTTTCCTCCCTGAAAACTTTTCTAGAAGGTAGAAATGTCTTCTATCACAGGATCTTCAGGACCAATGCTTTAATAAGAGAAGCTTTTACAGGAGGAAAAAGTGAGTGAATGCCTAAATGGATGTACCACCATCTGCATTCCTGTCATTTTTCTACACCAGTTAAAGGAATGGCACCTTGTTTTCAGTACCTTCTGGTTTTAACACACTGCAGGAACTGATGAAGACAGTAAATATAGTAATTACAGCATATTTTGAGAAAGTGTCACTGTTTCGACATTCTCTAGACTTTTGGTCTCAAAAAAATTATTCATCTTGTAAGCAAGGAGCTTTTCAAACTTGCAAAAACATACTGACAGATTTCAGGCTTGCTCGTTGTGCCTAAAGAAAAGGTCTTCCAGGCCATATAAGTTCATGGACATAGGGACTGGTGAGCATATCAGGCAGCACTGGTTTTGAAGAATATTTTGGTTGGAAATTAAATCAATTGCATTTGAGAGGAAAAGAATAGTGGTAAACTTAACACTTCTTTATTTTCAGGTAATGACAGTTATTACAAAATACAATTTCATTTACAATGTGGAGTTTGCCTCAAGAGTAAAGAACCATTTATGACTATTACTGATGAGCGAAAGTTTGTGTGATGTGCCTGTAGATAGTTTTATATGTCAACACTTGCATGTTATGGTTTATAATACCATGAGAGATGGTCTTTTTTCATTGCAGTATTCTGTCACTACAAAGGAAATATGCTGTGAAGGATTGTTATGCTAGAGGAAGACTCAGTAAATAAGACCACTCATTAACAGATTTCTAAAAAAATACGTGGCTTGCTAGGATTTGCAAGTGGACAGCAGAAGGGAATGTAAATGGAGGGAGATGATTTTGGTTTTTGTTTGTTTTGGGTGGCTTGGTTTTAGCTTTGTGGTTTGTTGGTTTTTGGTTTGTTGGTTTTTTTTTTTCTTTTCTAAGTGCTTCCCCATATGCTTTTCACATAGGCATATGCATGCATTTCATAATGTGAGGATAAGAAATGAATTTGGGAAGAGGTGTTCAATTCATAAAAGTGATATGCACAAGAACAGCATTGCCATTGTATTTCATTCTTGTAATACTTGTGGTACGAGACAGATACAGATACTCCAGTGTAGAGAACAAGGTTAAATGGTTGCTTCCTCTGGTAGTTAATTTTAAGAAATCTTGTTAGAAATTTGTCTTAGAACTGGTTGTAAATTTGTAATTTACACGTAAAGTAGTTCTAGAGGAAGGTGGGAATTTTCTTTAGTTCCATTATCAACCCTTTCACACAGAGACATACTTCATGCTCCTCAAACACCTTTAATTCTTCTATAGTTAGTTGCTCTTTAAATGAAAGCACATATGCATTAAAGGCTACATTTAAGACTACAGACCTTTTCCCCTGAATAATGATAGCTCTCTTTTTTTCTTTAGAATTATGTGTTCACTGTTTAACATTAAAATCCTATTCATGAATAGCTCTCACGCGTTCCTCAGATTGTCTTCAGTCTGTGAGGCAACAGACTCTGGTGATAAAGATTAAAGAGCAGGAAGTTATTAAAAAATGTGTGAGAGGGGGAATTAGCCAGAAGGGAAGTGGGGAACACTGTGTCTTCTTAGAGGGCAGTTGCTCTAGGTGACTTAAGAATTAATGAGATTTTAACTTTTCCATGCAGTCGTATTTAGGAATATCTTACGAACGCAGTAAGCTGATTTCAGTTTCAGACGCATTTCAGAGGAAAGCTGGACTCTCTGCCATCAAAAATATGCATCTTTGAAATTATTACAAATAATTTCAGTCTATTCAGAGACTTTCTCAGAAATCATCTCCAAGTTGTAGACCTTGTGGTGTCATATACCTATATAATACTGTATGCCAGAATCTGTTCTTTATTCCAGTAGGAGTAGCTGATGAAACTCGTGCAACCTCTGTGTGCAGCCAAGAGACACTGGCCTTGATCCTTTGAAGCATTTTCGTGTTTATCAATGTGTGGAAAAAATAAGTAGCAATTTGTCAACAAGTGCCTGTAATCAAAAAAACATGACTGAAAGAAAGGTAGTCATTATTAGGGTGGTGGGTCCATAAGAACAGAATTGTGGTTCAAAATATTTGGACTTCACAAGTCTGGCTTTTTATCTCAGTAGTTGGTGTTAGGGTGTTTAAATATTTTTGCATCTTCTGTAGAATCAACACCGTACATAAACAAGGAGATGTGCTGTTATCCAGTTTTGCATAGGACTTTAAGTTCTGAATCTGGTTTATTTCATCATTGTATTGATGTTCATCTGCTAAGTGTATGAGCATTTGCTGAGGATCTTCACAAAAAGTTTCCCTGAGGTTTTTAATGGGAGGCATCACAATTTGGTGAATACACTCTGTGTATCTGTTTGGATCCAGCACAAACGAAAAATAGATTTTCTTTCCAGTGACCTTTGAGAATAAGAGTTTTTTGAAGAGCTCAAGCTGTTTAAAATACACAATCCCACCAATTCAATCACTGGAAATGTAAAACACCAAGAAGCTTTTACTACTTACCTTGCAGGAAGAACAATTCTGGTTCTTGTTTTTTCTGATAGTGTTTTCCTTCTTCTGCGTTTTAGGTTAGAATTACTAACTCATGGCACAAGAGCTCTTACTGAGTAGCATGACGTAAGAAGATATTATCAATTGAATGTTTAATGAGTAGAATCTCCCTAGACTCCAAAGCTTACAGGTAGACAACTTCCATTGTTCTCCTGCAGCCAGGAAAAGGTGGTTTCTAAAATGATCCTAGGTGTCCCAACAAGTAACAAAAAAGAGATGCTATTCTGAGATCTCAATTTAGTATATGAGATCCCTGATAAACTTTCAGATTTGGATCTTCTACTTGGTTCGCAGGTTTCCATAAAGGAGACTTTCTTACGAATCCAGCTCAGACAATTGAGAAGTGGGACATATTACATTAGAACAACTTTACGTGCCATCATATTTCTCTTTAATTAAAGTTTTCCTGATGTATGTACAGATTTCTTCACAAGTTGATTTCAAAATTCTGTATTAGCATAGTCAATCACTGATTAGTATTCTTTTAAGCTACGTATGACTCACAAAAAAAGTAAATTACATTGTTTAGATGACAGAACTTTCGAGTTTTTACTTGCTGTGTTAATCCTTAAGTGGTCTTACAGACTATTGTTTCCGTGCTGGAGAGAATGAAAAGTTTGTGTGAGAGATGATGTGCCAAAACTGAGGAAAGCATTATATGAAAAAAAAAATTACTTTCCTTTGTCTGTGTGTATGCATTCATGCTGTAAGCACATATATATAGTCAGTTATGCTAGAAATTTGCACCCCTTGCAGTACTGATAATGTGCCCATAGCTCTTTCTCCTCCCATGCTATGCATTTGTGCTCCATTCTTTTAGTTCTTGTCAACAGCTGCCTATTTATATTATATTGCATCATAGTATATTGCTTCTACTTGACTGTGATTTGATTATCTGTTGTGTTATGTCAGTTTTTCTTCTCATTAGCATTATCAGTGCTTTGTTTTTTTAAGTCTAACCTTTTTTCTGGAAAGCACAGTCTATATTACACTGGTTCTGGCGTAGAATCTAGGTTTTCAGTGCCAAGCCCGACTGCACAAGCCTGACCCACTGTCCAGGCATACTGTCACACCAGTGAAATATGAGTGTTTCGTAAAGATGACTTTTGTATCATGGGATTTTTTTTTCCCCACCTATGAAGCCAGTAGTTATTGTATGTATCTGTTTGGACTTTCTTATTGTTCTGCTCTGAAAGGGTTGAGACTCTTTCCTTGAAAGGACATGACTGTTCTCCATGCTATAGCTATTGCTATCTCAGGTTTTTGTATAGAAACTCTTAAGGGAGTACTCACTGCAGGAGCTTTTCATCTATTTCTCTTATCTGTGGATGACGGATACTCAGTACAATCAAAGACCTCTCAACCAAAAAAACCAAAAAGATCTATACAAAAAGAATGTAAAGTGAGAGATGATTGAAGTATCTCTTGCTGTTCCCTGATTATTGGACAAGAGGATTCAGCCCTGCCCTTGTGGATGTTCCCTGGCATTTGATGGGATTTTTTTAGGCCCAGGCAGTTGCTGCCGTTACCAGTTACATAGTCCATTTTCCTTTCTGCCTTCTGATTGTCTCTACTGTTTTGATAGATGTGCATGATATAAACCAAGCAACTTGGTTGGGAGAAGCTGAGCATATGCTCTTTTTGCCATCTGGCACTGAAGAGACCAATTGACTTTTTTGGTTTGGAAGAGATGCTAGCAGGTACATGAGGGTGGCCCAAATTTCTTTATTACTGGTAGTGATCAAACTTTGATCACTATTAGAACTGCTGAGTGCATCGCAAGCACTCCTGCTTTCCTGGCAAGGACATCAAATGCCTAGATCCTCCTGATGAAAAAGTATATTCATTAATTTTCCATGTGAAAATAGGATTTGTCATTTTTTGTTTTCCTGCTGTCTTCTGTCTTACGTTTCTTAGGCCCTGTGGCCACTGCATGGCTCCAGAAATGACAGACACCACTTCACCAAGCTACCTTTCTCTTACAAGCTGTCTTGAATATAGAAGATGATGAAGCATTGTTATTAATTCCTATTCTAATGTGAGAAGGATTTAAACTAATGCATTTTCTATTTTATTGTGAAACTTGGTCTTACAAACATCCAAAAGAATTTTAGCCTGTGTTTTGCAGATCGTGGAATATCGCGGCATGGGGAAGGAAGGGGCAGGAAGATTTAAGTTGAAATGCTATACCAGTGACATAAAAGCACTTAAGTAATATTATTATGTACTTTCTAAAGCAAAACCAAATAGTTCTATGGTTCTCCTGTGAATAGAGAAGTTTCAGTCAGATTAAAAAAAGAAAAATAGCTGAAAGTGAATTTACAAGACAAACCAGTATATTGCTAATCTTTCAAGCCATTCTGGTTACCCAGCATTTAAGCATTATAGATGCTGTTGCCCTTACGAGGGGAGATTAATGTATATCAGATTTTTCACAATCACAATCCTGTTTATGTATTAAATCATTCTTCACTAAGTAAACTAGAAATAAGCAACAAGAAACTTCAAATCTTGTGTTGTTTTCCAGCATAAAAAATATCTTTGCTTCTCTCTGTGGCCATAGTAACCATTTTTCTCTTTTTTTCCTCCTGGCTTTCTTCAATTTTCCATTCTGGCAAAATACATATCTCTCTATCGATCATCATCCGAAACCTACTTAGTTCTTGAGGCATCTTCTTCCTTGCTCTAACACAGTTCTTGTGGTTTTCATCTGACCCAGTATACTGGACAATGTTTTCAGTGGCTTCTCTTCCCACTAGAAAACTCACTTCAGCTGAATGGGAGGACAAAATATAGCTCAGCCTCATTAAGCAGCAAATAGCTTTTGGCAACTATATAAGTAAATCAAGTTTATATAAAAGCCCTAATAATTTTCCATGTGACCTGTTATATTAATTTTTGTTTGGTTATATTTACGCTATCAAAATGTATTGTGGTAACTCTTTCTTGAGATCTGTGAAAGAAATTTTAATGTTGTCTTATCATAAGTGGTAATGTCATAATTGGTTAGGGGCTTGACTGACTTTGAGGGACATCTACAGTATGATTTTTTTTTTTCTTGTGGTAAATAGATTTCTGAAAGTTCTTTTTCTGATTGTCAAAGTAGATTAATACTGGTACTGTACATATAAGAAGAATGGCGATCAGGTGTTTTTTTTTCTTTTTTTTCCTGTAGAATCACCCTTAGGTTTTACAGCATTTACAGGTGATGTCTTAGTGAATTATGAAAATTATTATTTGTAGAGAAATTAAGTATAACTGCAAATAAGTGATTGGGTGACAAACCATCTGATGAAATTCAATTGAAATAAATGTTAAGTGGTGTATATGGAAGTTGTGAAAAAATCCTAGATTTACAAATGAAATAGGGGTCTCTAACTTGAGTTTTGCAATTCAAAATTGAGGTCTGAGAAGTGTGCTAAGGTAGTTACTATTAGCTCAGTGTTCAGGAGCAACTGAAGGGAAGGAAAAAAAAAAAATACTGTGAGGAATTATTGGGAAAGGAACCAAGACCATAAACCAAAACTTTTTCTGTTATGGTGGGACACCAGAGGCTCACACATATAAAATGGTTCATGAAGGGCTGATCCCCTAATCACCAAAATGGCACAGTAGGGCTGAAAAAGATTTAGAGTCAGATTATAAAAATTAGCTAATTTATAGAAGCACTTCCATATGAGGAACAGATAAAGAGACTGAGATGGAAAAGTCCACAAGTGGCACATTTGGTTGCATTTCAGCAACATTCTTCCTTATTTCTACTGCACTTCTTAAATTAACTCTCATGCTTAATTTAGGCAAATTGTAAGACAGCCTCAAGGCACTGAAGCTTTGAATATATGTCTCCTATTAGTTGAGAATCTACTGATTGGGAGGGGAAGGAGGGAAGAAAAACAATAAAAGAATGGAGTTCCTAATAACAGAAAGCATTCACTTAGAACTGCTGAAGCTGAAACCTTATCTGGTTATAAAACAGCAGCTATCTCTCCATCAGGAACCAGTTCAATAGACTGTGTTATTCTGACAAAGATTCGTAACTGGTAGACTACAGATAATTCTGCTAAAATAGTGTAGTTTATTTTGCTTTCATAGTATATTTTTCTCTCTAGATGCTTTTTTATGTTGTGTTTTAATGGCTTGATTGGAAAAACACAGTAGGAAGAAACCAAAGACTGCACACGCCTCCCAGTGATGTGCAAGCTTGTAAACGGTATTAATAGAGTGGTGCTTAGTACTTAAATGTGTGATTACACCTAATTAAACTTCTCTGATAATTTTTTTTGTGGTGCCCTTATCCTTTAGTTACCCTATCCCATGTAAGGTCCACTATCTAAAACAGAATAGGAAACATGAAATGTTTTTAAGAGAAAACCAATGCAAAACTTCCTTCAATGAAATATCAAAAGGAAATGATATAAAATAGTATTAACAGGCATGTTGAACTCTGTGGCTACAGGCATTTTGTTTGCTCAGATGCTTTTTTTTCAGATGCACAAGATTCATCTAGATGAGATTTCATGCTGATGAGCTGTATCTGAGCACAGATGTGAAATGGAAGTTTTAAGTGGATTCTATGTTTTATTGAGTATGTTGGGTAAGAGGCTTATCTTATTTCTGACAGTACACAGAGCTGGAATTTTGGCTTATAAAGGCTTCTACAAATGGATGTCTTCTAGCTAAACAAAATCAGAGCAAAGTGTGTGGAGATGAAGTTAAAAATGCTTGCCTTAGCCCTAGCCACCGCATCCTTAGTGCTAAGAACTGAACATTTATCTTGACCCATGTCTGTGTTACCAGATCATGCAGACCAATACAATGCATCTATCTTCTTGGCCATCTGGGTACAAGCTGGCCCATATTCAGCCAGGTGTCAACCAACACCCAAAGGTCCTTTTCCCTGGGCAGTTTTCCAGCCTTCCCCAGGCCTGTAGCATTGCATGGGATTGTTGTGACCCAAGTTCAGGACCCAGCACTTTGCCTTGTTGAATATCATAGCACTGGCCACAGCCCCTCAATCCAGCTTGTCCAGATCCCTCTGCAGAGGCTTTCTATCCTCCAGCAGATCAACATTCCCACCCAACTTGGTGTCATCTGCAAACTTACTGAGGGTGCACTCGATCCCCTCATCCAGACCATTGATAAAGATGTTAAACAGAACTGGCCCCAGTACTGAGCCCTGGAGAACACCACTTGTGACTGGCCACCTATTCCATTCACTACTATTCTTTGGGCCCAGACATCCAGTCTGTTTTTACCCAGCAAAGAGTACACCTGTGGGAGAATGCTGTGGGAAACAGTGTGAAAGGCTTTACTAAATTCCAGGTAAACAACATCCACAGCCTTTCCCTCATCCACTAAGCAGGTCACATTGTCATAGGAAGTCATCATCCTGCATGCACTACACTTTGGAGGCCACTAGTCTAGGCTATTGAAATGATTTACTGGTTCTGGGAACATCACACCACTAAGTAATGAAAAACAGCCCTGCTTTTTTAGATTGCTCAGTACTAATAATTGCATAAATAATAGAATTCTTAAGAGGCACTTTGAATTCTCCCACACTTTTGGTTTACATAAGTTTGGTTTCGAGTCAAGTTGGTAGTTTACTTCTATGCCTGATACAGTTTACTGAAAATCACCCAGCTTTCAAAATTTCATGTGAGGTATTTATAAAATTGTAAAAAACACAGAAATGTTACTTGAACATATTATCTTAATGAAAATACTCTTGACAATAGATTATTAAAAGGATCCAGAAAAAAATTGGAGAAGATCTATTCCATATCCAAAAATACTATATAGCAACAGTTTCAAGTGGGGAAGCCTGTCAGGTACGTTAACATGCCAAAAGGAATTTTTCCCCTAAAGTCTCTTTCAGTAACACAAGCACACAGGAGGAAAAAAGCTGTCCTGAGAGCTTCCTTGTTTGTATTGTTGGGGTTTTTTTTCCTGAGATAAAAAGCCTTATTGTGTTAATTAGCATTGATAACCACCATATTTTATCTGGTTGTTTATTTTGTGTGAGCCATAGTTTACAGAGCTGTTTATCTTCGTGGATTTTACATAAGGGAACTAAGAAGTGCTGCCATAGGGTGAGGAGAAGACAGACATGAGTTCAGGGCGCAGGTGTTGCCTGAATGAAGTGGGTCCATATTTGGTGCATATGAGATCGATATGGACAAATTATATCAGAGACCTATGGTTGTAACAAAAGCCAATTATTTTTCCCATGGTGTGTGGAGACAACACGGGTTATGTATTTGGTTGGACAACAGTAGTATTATGTATTTGGATGCAAGATTAAGTAGTTTGTTAAACAGAATGTCTTGATATTACAATACACATAATGTAATTTGCTGTAGTTGAAGTCACTATTTGCTCTTCTGGAGTATCTTTGAGAACCCCATGGAAGTTTTTCCTAGCATGCATCTCTTTGGGCAAGAAAAAAAATTCTTTTCATGTGAAGCACTAATACAAAATTAAAGTTTAATGTTTCTCTTTCATTATTCCTGTGCTTTTGATATGTTCTTTGTCTGGATACCCCCATCATAAAATAGCTAGTATTTTGATTTTACTTACTGTTTCTGTACCTTTCAATCATAGTAGGAATTCAGAAATGATGTGACTAAATTTTCATCAGAGAAATATACAAGGGAGGGAGAATGCCACTGAATTGTCAGAGTTCAGTAAAGGTGCAGTACTTGCCGAGTTTACTTTTTAGAATATTCTTTTATAAAAAATACACAAGGATTTCTGGAATTGTTCTGTCAGAAACATTTGCATTCAATTTCACCTGCCTCATCTTTCTGACAAGATTAGGTGGAATGTTGACACTGCAGAGGTAATGCATATATTTACTTTCACTGTTTCTGCATAGACTGACATTTCTATTTTCTCTTATTATTTATCTTGTGCTTTGTTACTGTTGTTATACTCTATCAAAATAGCCTTGTATTTTAACATTACGAATATTGTAACAGTTTCCAGTAGCATGATGACACCAACCTCTCTATCAACAAATAGGCTGATCCCCTATGGAAATTTATATTGCTCAGTCCTTTCATTTTAAAGATCTTCTACATCCTCACCAGTGAAGTGGTCTTAGTAGTTGAACATAATTTAAATTTAGTGAGAATTACCTAATGTTTATCAAACGAAATCTGCAAATGAAGCTATGTATCTGAGGATACCTGATGAAGACAAGAGCTTACCATCCAGGTGTTTTAAAATTCTTGTCCCTCTTTGATAAAACAGAGTAGAACTATTCTGTATGTATTTGGAGCAAGGAATGTGTTCTATATTTTAATAAATATTTCTAGGGAATACTGCTATAAAAAAAGGCAGTGTGTAAAAATAAAGCCGAGTGTCATTTGGGACACTGAAGCTAACACTTTAGTTTTACAGAGTATCTTGAGGCTGTAAAAGACAACAGTTACCCTCAGGCTGTTTTGAAGGAAAGATGCTTGAGTTTAAAATCAGGGAACTGTAAAGAAATGCTTTACATACAAAAGCCCCAAATGCCTCTAAGTACTGCTCAGAACTGTAAATACTTCTGTAGATGAGAAATCAAAGATATGGTTGTGTTTCAAAAATAAAAAATTGGTATTTCTGAAGTATTGTGCTCTAAGTGTAATTAAAGCTTTCACATGCATGATATGCTCACTGAGTTGACTTCTGAGACCCAGCAAAAGAAATAAGCAACAGTAGTGCACACTTACTTAAAGGGGAATTATGAGTTTTCTGTAATTCTTTTCTCTGGACCTAACCATGGAAAGCACTTATGACATACATTCTGACTGTTCAGCCAATAGTTGATACACATCATGAAGCTTTAATCATAATGGCTCATTTCCCTGCATTTGCCATTTTGCTTTAAGTAAAATAACTGAAATGCACTTCATGTATTTGGGTACCCAAGCCCTTTTACAACGTATTATTATATTTAAACATGTTATGTGAAGTAAGATATAGATTTTATGTAATATTTGTGTGCGTGTGCTTAGAATACTTTGTATTTCAATACTTTTTGCACAATTTTAGTACTGTAATCTCTTTAAAAAGTAATCCTATATTTGGGTAAATAGTATTTTAGCAGAGACTTGGTCTTGACAACAGCAAAAACTGACCTAATTATGTTGCAGTTCATCTAAACCCGTGACAATCTCGTAACAGTCAAACTGAAAAAATGAAAGGGGAAAATAAGAATTTTCCTCTGTGATGGAAGTAGAGTTTGCAAAAGATTTAAACAAATTCTTATCAGACCTCATTCAAATACTGAAATCTGTCTAAAGAACAGAGATTACTGATGAAAATTTTTCTACAGGTAGGTCAGTGAGAAACGTAATACCTTCCTACAAAAAAGTCATTATAATAAAAGGAGCCTAAAGGGGTGAAGTCTGTTTATTCTGCTAGCCTGCAATTATTTCCTTAGCAAAATGATGTTCTTTTGTCAGTACTGTAAATGGGGATGGCGAGATGTTAACTTGCTTAGTTATGACCTTCAATTGAGTATATTTAAATGAAGTGGTAGTGTGCCTCAGTTTTATCATTATTATTATAGGTTTTTTTCCTAAGGGTTCAAAAATACATGAAACTCAAATTTGCCAAAATCCAAAGAATGGGATAGAAAGCAGCTGCCTGACAAAAAACAGTTTTGTCTGTAAAGTGAGTTTCTGTGTAGAGGCTTGTATTGTGCTCATTACAATAAACATATGTGCTGTAGCCAATGCTTTTATGATATTTTCTTGTAGATATTTTGAAATTTGGGTGACAGACAAAAAAAAATGCTTTGTTTCCTACTAAAAATGTCTCTGCTTTTGGGGTTAGACAGAAGTGAAAACTTAAACAGCAGCTAGAGACTTAATGACCTACATGATCTGTGACATTTAGGAAAGAATAGCTACAGTGGTTCGGAAATTGGCTTCATTTTTTAGAGTTGATTGGTATGGATGGTTACAGCTCCGAAACCAAAAGTTCTAAGTGGATGAAGTGTCAAATATTGTGCTTAGATTCATGAGTACAAATGTACCAGCTCTTGGAGTATTGCTGCTATAGAATTGTTGGATTCCTGGTAGATCTGACCTTTAATCAGCAACTTGTAACTCTTGGCAGAATTAAAAAACAACAAAAAAAAAGCCCAAAACAAAACAAAAAAACACACACAAAAAACCCCCCCAAAAACAAACCAAAAAACCAAAAAACCAAAACCTTAACATCTTTAAATTTCACGGATATTTCCAGGCCTGGAGAAAGAACTCTTACAGAACAGAAAAGACTTGCTTAGTAATTGCAAGGGAAAAAAGCAAGGGCTTCTCCTTCCATGGAGTCAGAAGTGGTGGGTGTTGGAACGGGAATTCTGGGTGTGTGTTTGTTCTGCACTGGGGCAGGGGAGTGAGACAGAGGGATGGTGCCAGGTTCTTTCTGGATCTCAGTAAGAAAGGCCTGACAACAAATGGCTGAATAAAATGTCTGCTTTAATAAGGCAGAATAAGAGGAGAAATATAGATAACAAATAAATCTTACTCGCTTCAGATGCTGGGAAATATGTAGCATTGGATCAATCCTTCGATGGATTTCTCCGCTCATGAGAAATTCCTGCTACACTTTCAGATGAAGGAATAGTTTACTGGTGTAATCACCAGTACTGAGTGGGAGCTGCCTGCAGCCTCCTCTGTTGCAATGAGATGGCTGAGTCTGTCCTTGGGCCAAGAGGTTTGTGCAGCATGACGCAGACCTGAAGACCACGTCGGACATGGAACACAGCACAGCCTACTGTGGGAGCTGCAGGGGAACTGTTGTGTGGATCACTAACTCTGTGATGTATAGCAGTCTCCTGGTCAGGATCACTACAACATTAGAAATGTTATAAATAGAACATTGTGTGATCCCTAATTTCCGAAGGGTATTGCCCAGTTCTTGCTCACAGATAATATTTATTGCATAGCCTCCTTCATCCACTAATTCCACCTACTCTTTCTTACCAAAAATACTGTCTGAATGACTCTGATGCCTGTGTAGGCTCTTCATCATTCTCCAGCACTAAAGTGGCAATTGTCTGTACAAGGGAAAGCAGTAGTCCAGAGATAACATATACTGTATGCATCATAGTCCTCAAAGTAGAATGTGTGGGAGATAATACAATTCTTTGAAAGGGGCAATGTGATATTTTTAATTATCAAGATGATGCCTTTATTCTAAATTGTATTAAACAGATGACTGTAATGTGATTTTAACATGTCCAGAAAGGTAAGTTTTGCAATCAAAAACCAAAAAATACTTACATAAACATTTTCATGTGACAGACCATATGGTAGAATACTGGTATGTAAAGCAGATGATACTCAGTCAAAAAGATTCATTATTTCTTATGCAACCTTTTTTCCAAGTATGTAAGTAACTCAGGATTCTCGTAAAGGTTACCATGTGTGTTGTCTTGAGTCTTTAAAATAACAGACAAGTACTTCCTAGTCCAGAGGGCTTTCCATGGTTTCACAACTCTAAAAATGACTCATGCTTTAGCAAGAAGGGTTCTGTTCCTGTGAAGCAGCAGACATTTTCTATGCGTAACTTCCACTACCTGTCTGATCTGAGCACATCAGTGACAATGGGAATGAACGTTTTTCACTAGAACCTGCTGTACCTACAACTGTACTCCTTAAACATTTCCATAATTATTGAGTCCTCATGCTTATCCTTTTGGAAAACTACTCAAAAAAAAAAAAATGTTTATATATTGGCTCCATCCTTTTTCAAGGTAAACAGGAGGAGAGGAGCGAAATATCTTTTTAGGAAAGTATAGTGAATAATTGCGGTATCTGTACATTAATTGTGACATTTAAAATAATATCTTCTAGATAGTTATGAAGGTTTAATATAAACCAGATAAAGTGAAAGCAATTTCAAATTAAATTGGAAGAACACTTCTTGAAATACTTATTTCAAAAGGTTTACTTACGGTGAGAAATGTCTGCTAAGATTAGTACAATGGAAATAATTTGGGGTTTTGAACTTAAATTGTAAGAAAAGCTATTAGTAAAAAGGACACTAAGATTTGATTTGTCTTGTGTTAAGGAATTAAGAAGTTATAAATCATTCATTCCTCTTGAAACAGATATTGTAAGGGCTTCAGTGACTATTCCCTCACTGCTGCAGCTTTTGGTTCTGGCACAGATCTTGATTTTGCAACTGAAGCATATGGTACAAATATATTCATTGCCAGAACACTTAATTAATTAAGCCGTCATTCATTTGAGATTAACTGTTAGGAGTACGTGTATAGATGACATGCTTAGTGCAAGCGTTTCTTACTCTGGAAATAGTAGTTTGTTTGAAAACTCTGTCACAGGACCAATAATTGCGAATAGAACCAGCACGTTGGAAATTATGGGCCTGGAAAGCATTTCTGAGTATACCAAGACATTCTCTGCAGCAGTCAAGAGACTTGCTATGATCACAGCAAGCATTTGTAAGGATTGCTCTTCTTTTAGCAGAAAGCATTTTATACTTCTCTTATTCTGATAGTACTGATTAGTATTTCTTTTATGATTCTCATATTTTAGCAAGTGAAGTTCGGCACCTGTCTTTACAAAACCAAGAGATTACAAGTGATTCTGCTTAGAATTGTCTTTTCCAGACCTTTTCATGTGTTGCTTTGAACTTTGTTCATGTCCTCTATAGCTTTGTTAACATTTTGAGACTAGACTGAGCTAGATCACTTCCGTAAAGCAGTTGCTTTATTAAGCTTCTGTTTGCTCCATTTGCAGCAACTTCATCAAATTAGGCAGACTTCTTACAAAGTTGTTTCCACTTCAGTCAGTTCAGAAGGACATACTTTTTTTTTCTTTTTATGTATATATATCTAGTTCTTGTCATATAACAAAGTATTAGCCTATTTTTCTATATAGCACAAAATAACTTCCAAGAATTTAGGACCTTAGAAACAATGGAGATTACAATACAAAAAATTCTTACAAAATGCTGTAGGTTGTTAGACATTCTGGATATTTTTTTCCTGTGAGATTTTCTATATCCATAAAGGCATGTTTGAACAACCTTAGTATCCTGGCAGATTTTAGCTTCATTTATACCAGCTGCAGAAACAGCTGGAAGGTGATTTTGAAATCTTGTCAGGATTTTTAATGCTTTTATTACCTCCAGACTCCAAGTAATTTTGTTGTTCATAAGTATTAAGAAAAAAATGAACATCTTTTAAAAACATTCCAGCAGAGAAATGACCAGAAAGTTTCAGCTCTTAGAGAAAGAAGTTTTCTAATGCAAATTGTTCTGCATCAGTTTTCTCCTGAGTATAATAATCAGTTGAAACCTGTGGGATCAGCTAGTGTTAAAACACCTCTGCAAGCTGCAATGGAAGCAGAAGATAGCTCATCAAATTCTATGGTAACAGCTTTCACCTGGTATCGGGTAATAGCTATAATCCTTTGGGCCTATCAGAGATACTTTGCATAGACAGAATCCTGAAAAGGTCTTCCCTTTGAAGAGAATGGCCTTTTAAGTTCAGTAATGGATTATTTTACAAGTACCGAAAGGTTCTTTCACTACGTTTTAGTCTTTGGATGCTTATACTCCAGAGTTCAGGCATAAGCAATAACCTAATCAGCAAGGCAGCCTATTACTACTTCATTCTATTATTCTTTTATTGAGCTATGTCTTTATAAGGAAAAAGCAAGAGCTTGTAGGGAAAAATACTTTTTCTGTAATGATCACAGTTACTTATTTTTCATTGCCTTTAACAGCTGTCAATGTGTTCTTTGCATTAAGAACCATCAATAAATCTCAATTGATTTTTATCGTTTCCTTATCCCTTTTAGGAATCATACGCAGAGTCTCCAAGATTACTCCTACACAACAGATAATGGAGAAGGGCAGGCAGTTTAATCAGTTTCAGAATCTTCTTTCCTTTCTTGCATATACCTTTGTTTTCATTGTTTGTATACCTCCCATCACAAGAATGTGTTGGAGCAGGATGTCCATACCTTCCTTTATATTTTGAGAAATAAAGGACGCTGCTTAGTTTTGGTTAAAGGGGCTTTCTTCCTTATGGTTTACTATCTTCCAGAAACTAAATCTGGCATTGAATATTAGACCTTGGAAGGTTCATTTACCATCTGAAAATGGTACTGTGTAATTTGCTACTTACTTGCCAACAGTAGTCATTTTTCCTGGGGAAAAATAAATATCTTTGCATACTCACATGTAGTGAACTGATTTGTGCAAGAATCCTTTCTCTGAGAACTCGTACATAATGTTCAGAGTCCTCTACAAATACTATTTTATTTTACACTACAGTAGAAGGATGAACACAGATAATTCCCATCTAATTTATATTTAGGAAAGAGAAACAATCTGAACAGTGCTAGGACAATCATAGATAACAATAAGATCATGCCTTTAGTTGTTACGTCACATGGCCTGTACATGCACTGGTTGGCTGGGAACAGCTTACATTTAATTCATGCGAACGAATACAGCTGATAGTAATCTTAAAATCTCTCAGCTGTTAGGGGGACCCACTACAAATACGTGGAGATGTCAGTACAGATGCCTTCTTCGTTGCAAAAGAGGGGCATCTCTGGTAAATGTTGTTGGGCAAAATTGGAGTGCTTTTCTGTATCCATACACTGATGATCAGAACAATGATTTTTGGGTGAATAGCACCATCATAGTGCACTACATGAGCAAAATCTATCCATTACGTAGTGACTCCAGCTATGGAGTTGTTGTGCTCACCATAGAATAGCTGTTACAATCAGTTATCTTCAGAATCTTCAAAATATGCTGCCACATCTTCTTAACAGCTACTTCTCTGAATAGCTATATAGGCAATTGTATTGACAGTATTATTCACCAAAGATTAACCTATGGTTGATAACATCAAGAAATGCAAAGATTTCTTCTCTAGATGGGATAAGCATCTGAGTTGGTAGAGACATGTCTTTTTAATTCCATGCATTTCAGATCTATGCTTGTCTAGCAATACCATTATTCTGTTGTGATTAAGAAAAAGCAGTGTCTGAGTCACCACAGTCACTCCATTCTGGCTTGAACGGTATCAGTACCTGGGGTTCAGGAGCTTGCAAGCATCTCTTCTAGTCATTCTGCTTCCCC